>NW_026610500.1:92500-182500 GCF_029499605.1 Hyla sarda
CAAACGGTATAAAACCAACAGCCACGGGAAGCTGTAAGGATAGAGGACATACCTGCATCCTATTGGACTCACTTGTCTTGGTTAAATCCAGCTTATTTGAAAACTTATGGTGCTGCTGCTTCTGATCATGGCAGTGCTGCTTCTGACAAGGCTGTTCTTTGGTGGGCCTAGGTGACATCACAATCTCCATGGTTACATACACAACAAAGGTCAGATGTTGTTTACACCTGGCCATGCCAGTGGTATTGAGTAGCATATCACAGTGCTAAGGGTCCTGGATGCAACAATCTTTCAATGGGGAATAGCCGCACTGAGTTTGTCAAGTGCACCCATGTTTGCAACTCCAACAATACACACATATGTATGTATGTATGTATGTAATGTATGTATGTATGTATGTAATGTATGTATGTATCTATCTATCTATCTATCTATCTCTTTCTCTCTTTCTATATGTATATATATATATATATATATAATTTTTTTTTCTTTTAAATATATATATATATATAGAGAGAGAGAGAGAGAGAGAGAGAGAGAGAGAGAGAGAGAGAGAGAGAGAGAGAGAGAGAGAGAGAGAGATGGAAATACTTTTTTAAACATGTTTTCACCTTTTTTTTTAACCTTCTTTTTTTCTTCTCTCCATGTTTTCCTTCTTTCCTCCTTTTTTCCTATTCTGCTGCTTCTTATTTTTCTTCTTTTTCAGACCCTATCATTGCACTATTGCTTATTCAATACCACCAGCAGATGGAGACACTATATTACAACATTAGTTGTGAGCAGCAGTTTGTACAAACAAATGCCTCATAGCTGATGTCCTATCCATTATTGCAATGGATGGTTGGCTGGCAACATTTGTTTTTATTATTCCAATACCACAGTACCAATGCATGGTCAATCAACAGCAATGACACCCCCATGTCAATTAACAAGATTCAGCACCCACTACCTGAAAGACAGCTACCTATCATCTCATGTCCAACCTGCACAGGTGTGCTGGTTGCTGAGCTTATTCAATTAAAGAGGGCATTCAGCAGCAGCAGTCCTGTGCCTGGTCGCTGCAACAGGGGCCAGACACAAGCGGCACCACCTATTGTCTTTTGCCTGCAGTAGGGGCCCACTGGACTAGCCAGCAAGCAGCTGCAGCAGTAAATAAACAGGTAATCTTTCTTTCCAACACTGAACCCTGGTGGTGCACTTAATATATGCTACCAGATAGGGGACATATCAGATAGTAAACTGATATAAACAGACACCACATTTGATACCAGCCAAAAGGAAGAATGAGAAGTGATAACTGTGAAAGGGGAGGAACCAACGCTGTCCCCTTCACATGCACCATCACTACTTGTAGGAAGGTAGGCTGGCTGGCAGCCTCCCATACACACTCTGGCTGGGTGGCAGTCACCCACCAGTACACACAGCAGGCCCTAAACCCATATCATTATTGCTAAGCAGGAAGATGGGAGTCCATTTCACTCTGATGGACCATTTTTAAATGCAATCCATAACCTGGCTTTGGCAGGAACCCTTCTTACTCCTCCTACTTGCATTTGATACTGGGTTTAGGATCTGCATAGGAAACACACACACACACACACACACACACACACACAAGCACACACTTACCTGTGTTGCCTGCTGACGCCTCCTTGGCTGTCCCCAAACGGTATAAAACCAACAGCCACGGGAAGCTGTAAGGATAGAGGACATACCTGCATCCTATTGGACTCACTTGTCTTGGTTAAATCCAGCTTATTTGAAAACTTATGGTGCTGCTGCTTCTGATCATGGCAGTGCTGCTTCTGACAAGGCTGTTCTTTGGTGGGCCTAGGTGACATCACAATCTCCATGGTTACATACACAACAAAGGTCAGATGTTGTTTACACCTGGCCATGCCAGTGGTATTGAGTAGCATATCACAGTGCTAAGGGTCCTGGATGCAACAATCTTTCAATGGGGAATAGCCGCACTGAGTTTGTCAAGTGCACCCATGTTTGCAACTCCAACAATACACACATATGTATGTATGTATGTATGTATGTATGTATGTATGTATGTATGTATCTATCTATCTATCTATCTATCTATCTATCTCTTTCTCTCTTTCTATATGTATATATATATATATATAGAGAGAGAGAGAGAGAGAGAGAGAGAGAGAGAGAGATGGAAATACTTTTTTAAACATGTTTTCACCTTTTTTTTTAACCTTCTTTTTTTCTTCTCTCCATGTTTTCCTTCTTTCCTCCTTTTTTCCTATGCTGCTGCTTCTTATTTTTCTTCTTTTTCAGACCCTATCATTGCACTATTGCTTATTCAATACCACCAGCAGATGGAGACACTATATTACAACATTAGTTGTGAGCAGCAGTTTGTACAAACAAATGCCTCATAGCTGATGTCCTATCCATTATTGCAATGGATGGTTGGCTGGCAACATTTGTTTTTATTATTCCAATACCACAGTACCAATGCATGGTCAATTAACAAGATTCAGCACCCACTACCTGAAAGACAGCTACCTATCATGTCATGTCCAACCTGCACAGGTGTGCTGGTTGCTGAGCTTATTCAATTAAAGAGGACATTCAGCAGCAGCAGTCCTGTGCCTGGTCGCTCCAACAGGGGCCAGACACAAGCGGCACCACCTATTGTCTTTTGCCTGCAGTAGGAGCCCACTGGACTAGCCAGCAAGCAGCTGCAGCAAATAAACAGGTAATCTTTCTTTCCAACACTGAACCCTGGTGGTGCACTTAATATATGCTACCAGATAGGGGACATATCAGATATTAAACTGATATAAACAGACACCACATTTGATACCAGCCAAAAGGAAGAATGAGAAGTGATAACTGTGAAAGGGGAGGAACCAACGCTGTCCCCTTCACATGCACCATCACTACTTGTAGGAAGGGAGGCTGGCTGGCAGCCTCCCATACACACTCTGGCTGGGTGGCAGTCACCCACCAGTACACACAGCAGACCCTAAACCCATATCATTATTGCTAAGCAGGAAGATGGGAGTCCATTTCACTCTGATGGACCATTTTTAAATGCAATCCATAACCTGGCTTTGGCAGGAACCCTTCTTACTCCTCCTACTTGCATTTGATACTGGGTTTAGGATCTGCATAGGAAACACACACACACACACACACACAAGCACACACTTACCTGTGTTGCCTGCTGACGCCTCCTTGGCTGTCCCCAAACGGTATAAAACCAACAGCCACGGGAAGCTGTAAGGATAGAGGACATACCTGCATCCTATTGGACTCACTTGTCTTGGTTAAATCCAGCTTATTTGAAAACTTATGGTGCTGCTGCTTCTGATCATGGCAGTGCTGCTTCTGACAAGGCTGTTCTTTGGTGGGCCTAGGTGACATCACAATCTCCATGGTTACATACACAACAAAGGTCAGATGTTGTTTACACCTGGCCATGCCAGTGGTATTGAGTAGCATATCACAGTGCTAAGGGTCCTGGATGCAACAATCTTTCAATGGGGAATAGCCGCACTGAGTTTGTCAAGTGCACCCATGTTTGCAACTCCAACAATACACACATATGTATGTATGTATGTATGTAATGTATGTATGTAATGTATGTAATGTATGTATGTATGTATCTATCTATCTATCTATCTCTTTCTCTCTTTCTATATGTATATATATATATATATATATATATATATATAATTTTTTTTTCTTTTAAATATATATATATATATATATATATATATACATATATAGAGAGAGAGAGAGATGGAAATACTTTTTTAAACATGTTTTCACCTTTTTTTTTAACCTTCCTTCTTTCCTCCTTTTTTCCTATGCTGCTGCTTCTTATTTTTCTTCTTTTTCAGACCCTATCATTGCACTATTGCTTATTCAATACCACCAGCAGATGGAGACACTATATTACAACATTAGTTGTGAGCAGCAGTTTGTACAAACAAATGCCTCATAGCTGATGTCCTATCCATTATTGCAATGGATGGTTGGCTGGCAACATTTGTTTTTATTATTCCAATACCACAGTACCAATGCATGGTCAATCAACAGCAATGAGACCCCCATGTCAATTAACAAGATTCAGCACCCACTACCTGAAAGACAGCTACCTATCATCTCATGTCCAACCTGCACAGGTGTGCTGGTTGCTGAGCTTATTCAATTAAAGAGGACATTCAGCAGCAGCAGTCCTGTGCCTGGTTGCTGCAACAGGGGCCAGACACAAGCGGCACCACCTATTGTCTTTTGCCTGCAGTAGGGGCCCACTGGACTAGCCAGCAAGCAGCTGCAGCAGTAAATAAACAGGTAATCTTTCTTTCCAACACTGAACCCTGGTGGTGCACTTAATATATGCTACCAGATAGGGGACATATCAGATATTAAACTGATATAAACAGACACCACATTTGATACCAGCCAAAAGGAAGAATGAGAAGTGATAACTGTGAAAGGGGAGGAACCAACGCTGTCCCCTTCACATGCACCATCACTACTTGTAGGAAGGGAGGCTGGCTGGCAGCCTCCCATACACACTCTGGCTGGGTGGCAGTCACCCACCAGTACACACAGCAGACCCTAAACCCATATCATTATTGCTAAGCAGGAAGATGGGAGTCCATTTCACTCTGATGGACCATTTTTAAATGCAATCCATAACCTGGCTTTGGCAGGAACCCTTCTTACTCCTCCTACTTGCATTTGATACTGGGTTTAGGATCTGCATAGGAAACACACACACACACACACACACACACACAAGCACACACTTACCTGTGTTGCCTGCTGACGCCTCCTTGGCTGTCCCCAAACGGTATAAAACCAACAGCCACGGGAAGCTGTAAGGATAGAGGACATACCTGCATCCTATTGGACTCACTTGTCTTGGTTAAATCCAGCTTATTTGAAAACTTATGGTGCTGCTGCTTCTGATCATGGCAGTGCTGCTTCTGACAAGGCTGTTCTTTGGTGGGCCTAGGTGACATCACAATCTCCATGGTTACATACACAACAAAGGTCAGATGTTGTTTACACCTGGCCATGCCAGTGGTATTGAGTAGCATATCACAGTGCTAAGGGTCCTGGATGCAACAATCTTTCAATGGGGAATAGCCGCACTGAGTTTGTCAAGTGCACCCATGTTTGCAACTCCAACAATACACACATATGTATGTATGTATGTATGTTGTATGTATGTATGTATGTGTATCTATCTATCTATCTATCTATCTCTTTCTCTCTCTCTATATGTGTATATATATATATATATATATATATATATATAATTTTTTTTTCTTTTAAATTTATATATATATATATATATATAGAGAGAGAGAGAGATGGAAATACTTTTTTAAACATGTTTTCACCTTTTTTTTACCTTCTTCTTTTCTTCTCTCCATGTTTTCCTTCTTTCCTCCTTTTTTCCTATGCTGCTGCTTCTTATTTTACTCCTTTTTCAGACCCTATCATTGCACTATTGCTTATTCAATACCACCAGCAGATGGAGACACTATATTACAACATTAGTCGTGAGCAGCAGTTTGTACAAACAAATGCCTCATAGCTGATGTCCTATCCATTATTGCAATGGATGGCTGGCTGGCAACATTTGTTTTAATTATTCCAATACCACAGTACCAATGCATGGTCAATCAACAGCAATGACACCCCCATGTCAATTAACAAGATTCAGCACCCACTACCTGAAAGACAGCTACCTATCATGTCATGTCCAACCTGCACAGGTGTGCTGGTTGCTGAGCTTATTCAATTAAAGAGGACATTCAGCAGCAGCAGTCATGTGCCTGGTCGCTCCAACAGGGGCCAGACACAAGCGGCACCATCTATTGTCTTTTGCCTGCAGTAGGGGCCCACTGGACTAGCCAGCAAGCAGCTGCAGCAAATAAACAGGTAATCTTTCTTTCCAACACTGAACCCTGGTGGTGCATTTAATATATGCTACCAGATAGGGGACATATCAGATATTAAACTGATATAAACAGACACCACATTTGATACCAGCCAAAAGGAAGAATGAGAAGTGATAAATGTGAAAGGGGAGGAACCAACGCTGTCCCCTTCACATGCACCATCACTACTTGTAGGAAGGGAGGCTGGCTGGCAGCCTCCCCTACACACTCTGGCTGGGTGGCAGTCACCCACCAGTACACACAGCAGACCCTAAACCCATATCATTATTGCTAAGCAGGAAGATGGGAGTCCATTTTACTCTGATGAACCATTTTTAAATGCAATCCATAACCTGGCTTTGGCAGGAACCCTTCTTACTCCTCCTACTTGCATTTGATACTGGGTTTAGGATCTGCATAGGAAACACACACACACACACAAGCACACACTTACCTGTGTTGCCTGCTGACGCCTCCTTGGCTGTCCCCAAACGGTATAAAACCAACAGCCACGGGAAGCTGTAAGGATAGAGGACATACCTGCATCCTATTGGACTCACTTGTCTTGGTTAAATCCAGCTTATTTGAAAACTTATGGATCTGCTGCTTCTGCTCATGGCAGTGCTGCTTCTGACAAGGCTGTCCTTTGGTGGGCCTAGGTGACATCACAATCTCCATGGTTACATACACAACAAAGGTCAGATGTTGTTTACACCTGGCCATGCCAGTGGTATTGAGTAGCATATCACAGTGCTAAGGGTCCTGGATGCAACAATCTTTCAATGGGGAATAGCCGCACTGAGTTTGTCAAGTGCACCCATGTTTGCAACTCCAACAATACACACATATGTATGTATATATGTATGTATGTATGTATGTATGTATGTATGTATGTATGTATCTATCTCTTTCTCTCTTTCTATATGTATATATATATATAGAGAGAGAGAGAGAGAGAGAGAGAGAGAGAGAGAGAGAGAGAGAGAGAGATGGAAATACTTTTTTAAACATGTTTTCACCTTTTTTTTTAACCTTCTTTTTTTCTTCTCTCCATGTTTTCCTTCTTTCCTCCTTTTTTCCTATGCTGCTGCTTCTTATTTTTCTTCTTTTTCAGACCCTATCATTGCACCATTGCTTATTCAATACCACCAGCAGATGGAGACACTATATTACAACATTAGTTGTGAGCAGCAGTTTGTACAAACAAATGCCTCATAGCTGATGTCCTATCCATTATTGCAATGGATGGTTGGCTGGCAACATTTGTTTTTATTATTCCAATACCACAGTACCAATGCATGGTCAATCAACAGCAATGACACCCCCATGTCAATTAACAAGATTCAGCACCCACTACCTGAAAGACAGCTACCTATCATGTCATGTCCAACCTGCACAGGTGTGCTGGTTGCTGAGCTTATTCAATTAAAGAGGACATTCAGCAGCAGCAGTCCTGTGCCTGGTCGCTCCAACAGGGGCCAGACACAAGCGGCACCACCTATTGTCTTTTGCCTGCAGTAGGGGCCCACTGGACTAGCCAGCAAGCAGCTTCAGCAGTAAATAAACAGGTAATCTTTCTTTCCAACACTGAACCCTGGTGGTGCACTTAATATATGCTACCAGATAGGGGACATATCAGATAGTAAACTGATATAAACAGACACCACATTTGATACCAGCCAAAAGGAAGAATGAGAAGTGATAACTGTGAAAGGGGAGGAACCAACGCTGTCCCCTTCACATGCACCATCACTACTTGTAGGAAGGTAGGCTGGCTGGCAGCCTCCCATACACACTCTGGCTGGGTGGCAGTCACCCACCAGTACACACAGCAGGCCCTAAACCCATATCATTATTGCTAAGCAGGAAGATGGGAGTCCATTTCACTCTGATGGACCATTTTTAAATGCAATCCATAACCTGGCTTTGGCAGGATCCCTTCTTACTCCTCCTACTTGCATTTGATACTGGGTTTAGGATCTGCATAGGAAACACACACACACACACACACACACACACACAAGCACACACTTACCTGTGTTGCCTGCTGACGCCTCCTTGGCTGTCCCCAAACGGTATAAAACCAACAGCCACGGGAAGCTGTAAGGATAGAGGACATACCTGCATCCTATTGGACTCACTTGTCTTGGTTAAATCCAGCTTATTTGAAAATTTATGGTGCTGCTGCTTCTGATCATGGCAGTGCTGCTTCTGACAAGGCTGTTCTTTGGTGGGCCTAGGTGACATCACAATCTCCATGGTTACATACACAACAAAGGTCAGATGTTGTTTACACCTGGCCATGCCAGTGGTATTGAGTAGCATATCACAGTGCTAAGGGTCCTGGATGCAACAATCTTTCAATGGGGAATAGCCGCACTGAGTTTGTCAAGTGCACCCATGTTTGCAACTCCAACAATACACACATATGTATGTATGTATGTATGTTGTATGTATGTATGTATGTATGTATGTATGTGTATCTATCTATCTATCTATCTCTTTCTCTCTTTCTATATGTGTATATATATATATATATATAGAGAGAGAGAGAGAGAGAGAGAGAGAGATGGAAATACTTTTTTAAACATGTTTTCACCTTTTTTTTTAACCTTCTTTTTTTCTTCTCTCCATGTTTTCCTTCTTTCCTCCTTTTTTCCTATGCTGCTGCTTCTTATTTTTCTTCTTTTTCAGACCCTATCATTGCACTATTGCTTATTCAATACCACCAGCAGATGGAGACACTATATTACAACATTAGTTGTGAGCAGCAGTTTGTACAAACAAATGCCTCATAGCTGATGTCCTATCCATTATTGCAATGGATGGTTGGCTGGCAACATTTGTTTTTATTATTCCAATACCACAGTACCAATGCATGGTCAATCAACAGCAATGACACCCCCATGTCAATTAACAAGATTCAGCACCCACTACCTGAAAGACAGCTACCTATCATGTCATGTCCAACCTGCACAGGTGTGCTGGTTGCTGAGCTTATTCAATTAAAGAGGACATTCAGCAGCAGCAGTCCTGTGCCTGGTCGCTCCAACAGGGGCCAGACACAAGCGGCACCACCTATTGTCTTTTGCCTGCAGTAGGGGCCCACTGGACTAGCCAGCAAGCAGCTGCAGCAGTAAATAAACAGGTAATCTTTCTTTCCAACACTGAACCCTGGTGGTGCACTTAATATATGCTACCAGATAGGGGACATATCAGATATTAAACTGATATAAACAGACACCACATTTGATACCAGCCAAAAGGAAGAATGAGAAGTGATAACTGTGAAAGGGGAGGAACCAACGCTGTCCCCTTCACATGCACCATCACTACTTGTAGGAAGGTAGGCTGGCTGGCAGCCTCCCATACACACTCTGGCTGGGTGGCAGTCACCCACCAGTACACACAGCAGGCCCTAAACCCATATCATTATTGCTAAGCAGGAAGATGGGAGTCCATTTCACTCTGATGGACCATTTTTAAATGCAATCCATAACCTGGCTTTGGCAGGAACCCTTCTTACTCCTCCTACTTGCATTTGATACTGGGTTTAGGATCTGCATAGGAAACACACACACACACACACACACACAAGCACACACTTACCTGTGTTGTCTGCTGACGCCTCCTTGGCTGTCCCCAAACGGTATAAAACCAACAGCCACGGGAAGCTGTAAGGATAGAGGACATACCTGCATCCTATTGGACTCACTTGTCTTGGTTAAATCCAGCTTATTTGAAAACTTATGGTGCTGCTGCTTCTGATCATGGCAGTGCTGCTTCTGACAAGGCTGTTCTTTGGTGGGCCTAGGTGACATCACAATCTCCATGGTTACATACACAACAAAGGTCAGATGTTGTTTACACCTGGCCATGCCAGTGGTATTGAGTAGCATATCACAGTGCTAAGGGTCCTGGATGCAACAATCTTTCAATGGGGAATAGCCGCACTGAGTTTGTCAAGTGCACCCATGTTTGCAACTCCAACAATACACACATATATATGTATGTATGTATGTATGTATGTATGTATGTATGTATGTATGTGTATCTATCTATCTATCTATCTATCTCTTTCTCTCTCTCTATATGTATATATATATATATATATATATATATATATAATTTTTTTTTCTTTTAAATATATATATATATATATATATATATATATACATATATAGAGAGAGAGAAATGGAAATACTTTTTTAAACATGTTTTCACCTTTTTTTTACCTTCTTTTTTTCTTCTCTCCATGTTTTCCTTCTTTCCTCCTTTTTTCCTATGCTGCTGCTTCTTATTTTTCTTCTTTTTCAGACCCTATCATTGCACTATTGCTTATTCAATACCACCAGCAGATGGAGACACTATATTACAACATTAGTTGTGAGCAGCAGTTTGTACAAACAAATGCCTCATAGCTGATGTCCTATCCATTATTGCAATGGATGGCTGGCTGGCAACATGTGTTTTAATTATTCCAATACCACAGTACCAATGCATGGTCAATTAACAAGATTCAGCACCCACTACCTGAAAGACAGCTACCTATCATGTCATGTCCAACCTGCACAGGTGTGCTGGTTGCTGAGCTTATTCAATTAAAGAGGACATTCAGCAGCAGCAGTCCTGTGCCTGGTCGCTCCAACAGGGGCCAGACACAAGCGGCACCACCTATTGTCTTTTGCCTGCAGTAGGGGCCCACTGGACTAGCCAGCAAGCAGCTGCAGCAAATAAACAGGTAATCTTTCTTTCCAACACTGAACCCTGGTGGTGCACTTAATATATGCTACCAGATAGGGGACATATCAGATATTAAACTGATATAAACAGACACCACATTTGATACCAGCCAAAAGGAAGAATGAGAAGTGATAACTGTGAAAGGGGAGGAACCAACGCTGTCCCCTTCACATGCACCATCACTACTTGTAGGAAGGTAGGCTGGCTGGCAGCCTCCCATACACACTCTGGCTGGGTGGCAGTCACCCACCAGTACACACAGCAGGCCCTAAACCCATATCATTATTGCTAAGCAGGAAGATGGGAGTCCATTTCACTCTGATGGACCATTTTTAAATGCAATCCATAACCTGGCTTTGGCAGGAACCCTTCTTACTCCTCCTACTTGCATTTGATACTGGGTTTAGGATCTGCATAGGAAACACACACACACACACACACACACACACAAGCACACACTTACCTGTGTTGTCTGCTGACGCCTCCTTGGCTGTCCCCAAACGGTATAAAACCAACAGCCACGGGAAGCTGTAAGGATAGAGGACATACCTGCATCCTATTGGACTCACTTGTCTTGGTTAAATCCAGCTTATTTGAAAACTTATGGTGCTGCTGCTTCTGATCATGGCAGTGCTGCTTCTGACAAGGCTGTTCTTTGGTGGGCCTAGGTGACATCACAATCTCCATGGTTACATACACAACAAAGGTCAGATGTTGTTTACACCTGGCCATGCCAGTGGTATTGAGTAGCATATCACAGTGCTAAGGGTCCTGGATGCAACAATCTTTCAATGGGGAATAGCCGCACTGAGTTTGTCAAGTGCACCCATGTTTGCAACTCCAACAATACACACATATGTATGTATGTATGTATGTATGTAATGTATGTATGTAATGTATGTATGTATGTATCTATCTATCTATCTATCTATCTATCTCTTTCTCTCTTTCTATATGTATATATATATATATATATATATAATTTTTTTTTCTTTTAAATATATATATATATATATATATATATATATATATATATATACATATATAGAGAGAGAGAGAGATGGAAATACTTTTTTAAACATGTTTTCACCTTTTTTTTTAACCTTCTTTTTTTCTTCTCTCCATGTTTTCCTTCTTTCCTCCTTTTTTCCTATGCTGCTGCTTCTTATTTTTCTTCTTTTTCAGACCCTATCATTGCACTATTGCTTATTCAATACCACCAGCAGATGGAGACACTATATTACAACATTAGTTGTGAGCAGCAGTTTGTACAAACAAATGCCTCATAGCTGATGTCCTATCCATTATTGCAATGGATGGTTGGCTGGCAACATTTGTTTTTATTATTCCAATACCACAGTACCAATGCATGGTCAATCAACAGCAATGACACCCCCATGTCAATTAACAAGATTCAGTACCCACTACCTGAAAGACAGCTACCTATCATCTCATGTCCAACCTGCACAGGTGTGCTGGTTGCTGAGCTTATTCAATTAAAGAGGACATTCAGCAGCAGCAGTCCTGTGCCTGGTTGCTGCAACAGGGGCCAGACACAAGCGGCACCACCTATTGTCTTTTGCCTGCAGTAGGGGCCCACTGGACTAGCCAGCAAGCAGCTGCAGCAGTAAATAAACAGGTAATCTTTCTTTCCAACACTGAACCCTGGTGGTGCACTTAATATATGCTACCAGATAGGGGACATATCAGATAGTAAACTGATATAAACAGACACCACATTTGATACCAGCCAAAAGGAAGAATGAGAAGTGATAACTGTGAAAGGGGAGGAACCAACGCTGTCCCCTTCACATGCACCATCACTACTTGTAGGAAGGTAGGCTGGCTGGCAGCCTCCCATACACACTCTGGCTGGGTGGCAGTCACCCACCAGTACACACAGCAGGCCCTAAACCCATATCATTATTGCTAAGCAGGAAGATGGGAGTCCATTTCACTCTGATGGACCATTTTTAAATGCAATCCATAACCTGGCTTTGGCAGGAACCCTTCTTACTCCTCCTACTTGCATTTGATACTGGGTTTAGGATCTGCATAGGAAACACACACACACACACACACACAAGCACACACTTACCTGTGTTGTCTGCTGACGCCTCCTTGGCTGTCCCCAAACGGTATAAAACCAACAGCCACGGGAAGCTGTAAGGATAGAGGACATACCTGCATCCTATTGGACTCACTTGTCTTGGTTAAATCCAGCTTAT
This sequence comes from Hyla sarda, assembly GCF_029499605.1. NCBI lineage: Eukaryota > Metazoa > Chordata > Amphibia > Anura > Hylidae > Hyla > Hyla sarda. The sequence goes on from NW_026610500.1 coordinate 105,399, forward strand.
TTGAAAACTTATGGTGCTGCTGCTTCTGATCATGGCAGTGCTGCTTCTGACAAGGCTGTTCTTTGGTGGGCCTAGGTGACATCACAATCTCCATGGTTACATACACAACAAAGGTCAGATGTTGTTTACACCTGGCCATGCCAGTGGTATTGAGTAGCATATCACAGTGCTAAGGGTCCTGGATGCAACAATCTTTCAATGGGGAATAGCCGCACTGAGTTTGTCAAGTGCACCCATGTTTGCAACTCCAACAATACACACATATGTATGTATGTATGTAATGTATGTATGTAATGTATGTATGTAATGTATGTAATGTATGTAATGTATGTATGTATCTATCTATCTATCTATCTATCTATCTCTTTCTCTCTTTCTATATGTATATATATATATATATATATATATAATTTTTTTTTCTTTTAAATATATATATATATATATATATATATACATATATAGAGAGAGAGAGAGATGGAAATACTTTTTTAAACATGTTTTCACCTTTTTTTTTAACCTTCTTTTTTTCTTCTCTCCATGTTTTCCTTCTTTCCTCCTTTTTTCCTATGCTGCTGCTTCTTATTTTTCTTCTTTTTCAGACCCTATCATTGCACTATTGCTTATTCAATACCACCAGCAGATGGAGACACTATATTACAACATTAGTTGTGAGCAGCAGTTTGTACAAACAAATGCCTCATAGCTGATGTCCTATCCATTATTGCAATGGATGGTTGGCTGGCAACATTTGTTTTTATTATTCCAATACCACAGTACCAATGCATGGTCAATCAACAGCAATGACACCCCCATGTCAATTAACAAGATTCAGCACCCACTACCTGAAAGACAGCTACCTATCATCTCATGTCCAACCTGCACAGGTGTGCTGGTTGCTGAGCTTATTCAATTAAAGAGGACATTCAGCAGCAGCAGTCCTGTGCCTGGTCGCTGCAACAGGGGCCAGACACAAGCGGCACCACCTATTGTCTTTTGCCTGCAGTAGGGTCCCACTGGACTAGCCAGCAAGCAGCTGCAGCAGTAAATAAACAGGTAATCTTTCTTTCCAACACTGAACCCTGGTGGTGCACTTAATATATGCTACCAGATAGGGGACATATCAGATAGTAAACTGATATAAACAGACACCACATTTGATACCAGCCAAAAGGAAGAATGAGAAGTGATAACTGTGAAAGGGGAGGAACCAACGCTGTCCCCTTCACATGCACCATCACTACTTGTAGGAAGGTAGGCTGGCTGGCAGCCTCCCATACACACTCTGGCTGGGTGGCAGTCACCCACCAGTACACACAGCAGGCCCTAAACCCATATCATTATTGCTAAGCAGGAAGATGGGAGTCCATTTCACTCTGATGGACCATTTTTAAATGCAATCCATAACCTGGCTTTGGCAGGAACCCTTCTTACTCCTCCTACTTGCATTTGATACTGGGTTTAGGATCTGCATAGGAAACACACACACACACACACACACACACACACACAAGCACACACTTACCTGTGTTGCCTGCTGACGCCTCCTTGGCTGTCCCCAAACGGTATAAAACCAACAGCCACGGGAAGCTGTAAGGATAGAGGACATACCTGCATCCTATTGGACTCACTTGTCTTGGTTAAATCCAGCTTATTTGAAAACTTATGGTGCTGCTGCTTCTGATCATGGCAGTGCTGCTTCTGACAAGGCTGTTCTTTGGTGGGCCTAGGTGACATCACAATCTCCATGGTTACATACACAACAAAGGTCAGATGTTGTTTACACCTGGCCATGCCAGTGGTATTGAGTAGCATATCACAGTGCTAAGGGTCCTGGATGCAACAATCTTTCAATGGGGAATAGCCGCACTGAGTTTGTCAAGTGCACCCATGTTTGCAACTCCAACAATACACACATATGTATGTATGTATGTATGTTGTATGTATGTATGTATGTGTATCTATCTATCTATCTATCTATCTATCTCTTTCTCTCTCTCTATATGTGTATATATATATATATATATATAATTTTTTTTTCTTTTAAATATATATATATATATACATATATATAGAGAGAGAGAGATGGAAATACTTTTTTAAACATGTTTTCACCTTTTTTTTACCTTCTTTTTTTCTTCTCTCCATGTTTTCCTTCTTTCCTCCTTTTTTCCTATGCTGCTGCTTCTTATTTTACTCCTTTTTCAGACCCTATCATTGCACTATTGCTTATTCAATACCACCAGCAGATGGAGACACTATATTACAACATTAGTCGTGAGCAGCAGTTTGTACAAACAAATGCCTCATAGCTGATGTCCTATCCATTATTGCAATGGATGGCTGGCTGGCAACATTTGTTTTAATTATTCCAATACCACAGTACCAATGCATGGTCAATCAACAGCAATGACACCCCCATGTCAATTAACAAGATTCAGCACCCACTACCTGAAAGACAGCTACCTATCATGTCATGTCCAACCTGCACAGGTGTGCTGGTTGCTGAGCTTATTCAATTAAAGAGGACATTCAGCAGCAGCAGTCCTGTACCTGGTCGCTCCAACAGGGGCCAGACACAAGCGGCACCATCTATTGTCTTTTGCCTGCAGTAGGGGCCCACTGGACTAGCCAGCAAGCAGCTGCAGCAAATAAACAGGTAATCTTTCTTTCCAACACTGAACCCTGGTGGTGCATTTAATATATGCTACCAGATAGGGGACATATCAGATATTAAACTGATATAAACAGACACCACATTTGATACCAGCCAAAAGGAAGAATGAGAAGTGATAACTGTGAAAGGGGAGGAACCAACGCTGTCCCCTTCACATGCACCATCACTACTTGTAGGAAGGGAGGCTGGCTGGCAGCCTCCCATACACACTCTGGCTGGGTGGCAGTCACCCACCAGTACACACAGCAGACCCTAAACCAATATCATTATTGCTAAGCAGGAAGATGGGAGTCCATTTTACTCTGATGGACCATTTTTAAATGCAATCCATAACCTGGCTTTGGCAGGAACCCTTCTTACTCCTCCTACTTGCATTTGATACTGGGTTTAGGATCTGCATAGGAAACACACACACACACACACACAAGCACACACTTACCTGTGTTGCCTGCTGACGCCTCCTTGGCTGTCCCCAAACGGTATAAAACCAACAGCCACGGGAAGCTGTAAGGATAGAGGACATACCTGCATCCTATTGGACTCACTTGTCTTGGTTAAATCCAGCTTATTTGAAAACCTATGGATCTGCTGCTTCTGCTCATGGCAGTGCTGCTTCTGACAAGGCTGTTCTTTGGTGGGCCTAGGTGACATCACAATCTCCATGGTTACATACACAACAAAGGTCAGATGTTGTTTACACCTGGCCATGCCAGTGGTATTGAGTAGCATATCACAGTGCTAAGGGTCCTGGATGCAACAATCTTTCAATGGGGAATAGCCGCACTGAGTTTGTCAAGTGCACCCATGTTTGCAACTCCAACAATACACACATATGTATGTATGTATGTATGTATGTATGTATGTATGTATGTATCTATCTATCTATCTATCTATCTATCTATCTATCTCTTTCTCTCTTTCTATATGTATATATATATATATATAGAGAGAGAGAGAGAGAGAGAGAGAGAGAGAGAGAGAGAGAGAGAGAGAGAGAGAGAGAGAGAGAGAGAGATGGAAATACTTTTTTAAACATGTTTTCACCTTTTTTTTTAACCTTCTTTTTTTCTTCTCTCCATGTTTTCCTTCTTTCCTCCTTTTTTCCTATGCTGCTGCTTCTTATTTTTCTTCTTTTTCAGACCCTATCATTGCACTATTGCTTATTCAATACCACCAGCAGATGGAGACACTATATTACAACATTAGTTGTGAGCAGCAGTTTGTACAAACAAATGCCTCATAGCTGATGTCCTATCCATTATTGCAATGGATGGTTGGCTGGCAACATTTGTTTTTATTATTCCAATACCACAGTACCAATGCATGGTCAATCAACAGCAATGACACCCCCATGTCAATTAACAAGATTCAGCACCAACTACCTGAAAGACAGCTACCTATCATGTCATGTCCAACCTGCACAGGTGTGCTGGTTGCTGAGCTTATTCAATTAAAGAGGACATTCAGCAGCAGCAGTCCTGTGCCTGGTCGCTCCAACAGGGGCCAGACACAAGCGGCACCACCTATTGTCTTTTGCCTGCAGTAAGGGCCCACTGGACTAGCCAGCAAGCAGCTGCAGCAGTAAATAAACAGGTAATCTTTCTTTCCAACACTGAACCCTGGTGGTGCACTTAATATATGCTACCAGATAGGGGACATATCAGATATTAAACTGATATAAACAGACACCACATTTGATACCAGCCAAAAGGAAGAATGAGAAGTGATAACTGTGAAAGGGGAGGAACCAACGCTGTCCCCTTCACATGCACCATCACTACTTGTAGGAAGGTAGGCTGGCTGGCAGCCTCCCATACACACTCTGGCTGGGTGGCAGTCACCCACCAGTACACACAGCAGGCCCTAAACCCATATCATTATTGCTAAGCAGGAAGATGGGAGTCCATTTCACTCTGATGGACCATTTTTAAATGCAATCCATAACCTGGCTTTGGCAGGAACCCTTCTTACTCCTCCTACTTGCATTTGATACTGGGTTTAGGATCTGCATAGGAAACACACACACACACACACACACACAAGCACACACTTACCTGTGTTGTCTGCTGACGCCTCCTTGGCTGTCCCCAAACGGTATAAAACCAACAGCCACGGGAAGCTGTAAGGATAGAGGACATACCTGCATCCTATTGGACTCACTTGTCTTGGTTAAATCCAGCTTATTTGAAAACTTATGGTGCTGCTGCTTCTGATCATGGCAGTGCTGCTTCTGACAAGGCTGTTCTTTGGTGGGCCTAGGTGACATCACAATCTCCATGGTTACATACACAACAAAGGTCAGATGTTGTTTACACCTGGCCATGCCAGTGGTATTGAGTAGCATATCACAGTGCTAAGGGTCCTGGATGCAACAATCTTTCAATGGGGAATAGCCGCACTGAGTTTGTCAAGTGCACCCATGTTTGCAACTCCAACAATACACACATATATATGTATGTATGTTGTATGTATGTATGTATGTATGTATGTATGTATGTATGTGTATCTATCTATCTATCTATCTCTTTCTCTCTCTCTCTCTATATGTATATATATATATATATATATATATATAATTTTTTTTTCTTTTAAATATATATATATATATATACATATATAGAGAGAGAGAGATGGAAATACTTTTTTAAACATGTTTTCACCTTTTTTTTACCTTCTTTTTTTCTTCTCTCCATGTTTTCCTTCTTTCCTCCTTTTTTCCTATGCTGCTGCTTCTTATTTTTCTTCTTTTTCAGACCCTATCATTGCACTATTGCTTATTCAATACCACCAGCAGATGGAGACACTATATTACAACATTAGTTGTGAGCAGCAGTTTGTACAAACAAATGCCTCATAGCTGATGTCCTATCCATTATTGCAATGGATGGCTGGCTGGCAACATTTGTTTTAATTATTCCAATACCACAGTACCAATGCATGGTCAATTAACAAGATTCAGCACCCACTACCTGAAAGACAGCTACCTATCATGTCATGTCCAACCTGCACAGGTGTGCTGGTTGCTGAGCTTATTCAATTAAAGAGGACATTCAGCAGCAGCAGTCCTGTACCTGGTCGCTCCAACAGGGGCCAGACACAAGCGGCACCATCTATTGTCTTTTGCCTGCAGTAGGGGCCCACTGGACTAGCCAGCAAGCAGCTGCAGCAAATAAACAGGTAATCTTTCTTTCCAACACTGAACCCTGGTGGTGCATTTAATATATGCTACCAGATAGGGGACATATCAGATATTAAACTGATATAAACAGACACCACATTTGATACCAGCCAAAAGGAAGAATGAGAAGTGATAACTGTGAAAGGGGAGGAACCAACGCTGTCCCCTTCACATGCACCATCACTACTTGTAGGAAGGGAGGCTGGCTGGCAGCCTCCCATACACACTCTGGCTGGGTGGCAGTCACCCACCAGTACACACAGCAGACCCTAAACCAATATCATTATTGCTAAGCAGGAAGATGGGAGTCCATTTTACTCTGATGGACCATTTTTAAATGCAATCCATAACCTGGCTTTGGCAGGAACCCTTCTTACTCCTCCTACTTGCATTTGATACTGGGTTTAGGATCTGCATAGGAAACACACACACACACACACACAAGCACACACTTACCTGTGTTGCCTGCTGACGCCTCCTTGGCTGTCCCCAAACGGTATAAAACCAACAGCCACGGGAAGCTGTAAGGATAGAGGACATACCTGCATCCTATTGGACTCACTTGTCTTGGTTAAATCCAGCTTATTTGAAAACCTATGGATCTGCTGCTTCTGCTCATGGCAGTGCTGCTTCTGACAAGGCTGTTCTTTGGTGGGCCTAGGTGACATCACAATCTCCATGGTTACATACACAACAAAGGTCAGATGTTGTTTACACCTGGCCATGCCAGTGGTATTGAGTAGCATATCACAGTGCTAAGGGTCCTGGATGCAACAATCTTTCAATGGGGAATAGCCGCACTGAGTTTGTCAAGTGCACCCATGTTTGCAACTCCAACAATACACACATATGTATGTATGTATGTATGTATGTATGTATGTATGTATGTATCTATCTATCTATCTATCTATCTATCTATCTATCTCTTTCTCTCTTTCTATATGTATATATATATATATATATATAGAGAGAGAGAGAGAGAGAGAGAGAGAGAGAGAGAGAGAGAGAGAGATGGAAATACTTTTTTAAACATGTTTTCACCTTTTTTTTTAACCTTCTTTTTTTCTTCTCTCCATGTTTTCCTTCTTTCCTCCTTTTTTCCTATGCTGCTGCTTCTTATTTTTCTTCTTTTTCAGACCCTATCATTGCACTATTGCTTATTCAATACCACCAGCAGATGGAGACACTATATTACAACATTAGTTGTGAGCAGCAGTTTGTACAAACAAATGCCTCATAGCTGATGTCCTATCCATTATTGCAATGGATGGTTGGCTGGCAACATTTGTTTTTATTATTCCAATACCACAGTACCAATGCATGGTCAATCAACAGCAATGACACCCCCATGTCAATTAACAAGATTCAGCACCAACTACCTGAAAGACAGCTACCTATCATGTCATGTCCAACCTGCACAGGTGTGCTGGTTGCTGAGCTTATTCAATTAAAGAGGACATTCAGCAGCAGCAGTCCTGTGCCTGGTCGCTCCAACAGGGGCCAGACACAAGCGGCACCACCTATTGTCTTTTGCCTGCAGTAAGGGCCCACTGGACTAGCCAGCAAGCAGCTGCAGCAGTAAATAAACAGGTAATCTTTCTTTCCAACACTGAACCCTGGTGGTGCACTTAATATATGCTACCAGATAGGGGACATATCAGATATTAAACTGATATAAACAGACACCACATTTGATACCAGCCAAAAGGAAGAATGAGAAGTGATAACTGTGAAAGGGGAGGAACCAACGCTGTCCCCTTCACATGCACCATCACTACTTGTAGGAAGGTAGGCTGGCTGGCAGCCTCCCATACACACTCTGGCTGGGTGGCAGTCACCCACCAGTACACACAGCAGGCCCTAAACCCATATCATTATTGCTAAGCAGGAAGATGGGAGTCCATTTCACTCTGATGGACCATTTTTAAATGCAATCCATAACCTGGCTTTGGCAGGAACCCTTCTTACTCCTCCTACTTGCATTTGATACTGGGTTTAGGATCTGCATAGGAAACACACACACACACACACACACACAAGCACACACTTACCTGTGTTGTCTGCTGACGCCTCCTTGGCTGTCCCCAAACGGTATAAAACCAACAGCCACGGGAAGCTGTAAGGATAGAGGACATACCTGCATCCTATTGGACTCACTTGTCTTGGTTAAATCCAGCTTATTTGAAAACTTATGGTGCTGCTGCTTCTGATCATGGCAGTGCTGCTTCTGACAAGGCTGTTCTTTGGTGGGCCTAGGTGACATCACAATCTCCATGGTTACATACACAACAAAGGTCAGATGTTGTTTACACCTGGCCATGCCAGTGGTATTGAGTAGCATATCACAGTGCTAAGGGTCCTGGATGCAACAATCTTTCAATGGGGAATAGCCGCACTGAGTTTGTCAAGTGCACCCATGTTTGCAACTCCAACAATACACACATATATATGTATGTATGTTGTATGTATGTATGTATGTATGTATGTATGTATGTATGTATGTGTATCTATCTATCTATCTATCTCTTTCTCTCTCTCTCTCTATATGTATATATATATATATATATATATATATATAATTTTTTTTTCTTTTAAATATATATATATATATATACATATATAGAGAGAGAGAGATGGAAATACTTTTTTAAACATGTTTTCACCTTTTTTTTACCTTCTTTTTTTCTTCTCTCCATGTTTTCCTTCTTTCCTCCTTTTTTCCTATGCTGCTGCTTCTTATTTTTCTTCTTTTTCAGACCCTATCATTGCACTATTGCTTATTCAATACCACCAGCAGATGGAGACACTATATTACAACATTAGTTGTGAGCAGCAGTTTGTACAAACAAATGCCTCATAGCTGATGTCCTATCCATTATTGCAATGGATGGCTGGCTGGCAACATTTGTTTTAATTATTCCAATACCACAGTACCAATGCATGGTCAATTAACAAGATTCAGCACCCACTACCTGAAAGACAGCTACCTATCATGTCATGTCCAACCTGCACAGGTGTGCTGGTTGCTGAGCTTATTCAATTAAAGAGGACATTCAGCAGCAGCAGTCCTGTGCCTGGTCGCTCCAACAGGGGCCAGACACAAGCGGCACCACCTATTGTCTTTTGCCTGCAGTAGGGGCCCACTGGACTAGCCAGCAAGCAGCTGCAGCAAATAAACAGGTAATCTTTCTTTCCAACACTGAACCCTGGTGGTGCACTTAATATATGCTACCAGATAGGGGACATATCAGATATTAAACTGATATAAACAGACACCACATTTGATACCAGCCAAAAGGAAGAATGAGAAGTGATAACTGTGAAAGGGGAGGAACCAACGCTGTCCCCTTCACATGCACCATCACTACTTGTAGGAAGGGAGGCTGGCTGGCAGCCTCCCATACACACTCTGGCTGGGTGGCAGTCACCCACCAGTACACACAGCAGACCCTAAACCCATATCATTATTGCTAAGCAGGAAGATGGGAGTCCATTTCACTCTGATGGACCATTTTTAAATGCAATCCATAACCTGGCTTTGGCAGGAACCCTTCTTACTCCTCCTACTTGCATTTGATACTGGGTTTAGGATCTGCATAGGAAACACACACACACACACACACACACACACACACACACACACACAAGCACACACTTACCTGTGTTGCCTGCTGACGCCTCCTTGGCTGTCCCCAAACGGTATAAAACCAACAGCCACGGGAAGCTGTAAGGATAGAGGACATACCTGCATCCTATTGGACTCACTTGTCTTGGTTAAATCCAGCTTATTTGAAAACCTATGGATCTGCTGCTTCTGCTCATGGCAGTGCTGCTTCTGACAAGGCTGTTCTTTGGTGGGCCTAGGTGACATCACAATCTCCATGGTTACATACACAACAAAGGTCAGATGTTGTTTACACCTGGCCATGCCAGTGGTATTGAGTAGCATATCACAGTGCTAAGGGTCCTGGATGCAACAATCTTTCAATGGGGAATAGCCGCACTGAGTTTGTCAAGTGCACCCATGTTTGCAACTCCAACAATACACACATATGTATGTATGTATGTATGTATGTATCTATCTATCTATCTATCTATCTATCTATCTCTTTCTCTCTTTCTATATGTATATATATATATATATATAGAGAGAGAGAGAGAGAGAGAGAGAGAGAGAGAGAGAGAGAGAGAGAGAGAGAGAGAGAGAGAGAGAGAGAGAGAGAGAGATGGAAATACTTTTTTAAACATGTTTTCACCTTTTTTTTTAACCTTCTTTTTTTCTTCTCTCCATGTTTTCCTTCTTTCCTCCTTTTTTCCTATGCTGCTGCTTCTTATTTTTCTTCTTTTTCAGACCCTATCATTGCACTATTGCTTATTCAATACCACCAGCAGATGGAGACACTATATTACAACATTAGTTGTGAGCAGCAGTTTGTACAAACAAATGCCTCATAGCTGATGTCCTATCCATTATTGCAATGGATGGTTGGCTGGCAACATTTGTTTTTATTATTCCAATACCACAGTACCAATGCATGGTCAATCAACAGCAATGACACCCCCATGTCAATTAACAAGATTCAGCACCAACTACCTGAAAGACAGCTACCTATCATGTCATGTCCAACCTGCACAGGTGTGCTGGTTGCTGAGCTTATTCAATTAAAGAGGACATTCAGCAGCAGCAGTCCTGTGCCTGGTCGCTCCAACAGGGGCCAGACACAAGCGGCACCACCTATTGTCTTTTGCCTGCAGTAAGGGCCCACTGGACTAGCCAGCAAGCAGCTGCAGCAGTAAATAAACAGGTAATCTTTCTTTCCAACACTGAACCCTGGTGGTGCACTTAATATATGCTACCAGATAGGGGACATATCAGATATTAAACTGATATAAACAGACACCACATTTGATACCAGCCAAAAGGAAGAATGAGAAGTGATAACTGTGAAAGGGGAGGAACCAACGCTGTCCCCTTCACATGCACCATCACTACTTGTAGGAAGGTAGGCTGGCTGGCAGCCTCCCATACACACTCTGGCTGGGTGGCAGTCACCCACCAGTACACACAGCAGGCCCTAAACCCATATCATTATTGCTAAGCAGGAAGATGGGAGTCCATTTCACTCTGATGGACCATTTTTAAATGCAATCCATAACCTGGCTTTGGCAGGAACCCTTCTTACTCCTCCTACTTGCATTTGATACTGGGTTTAGGATCTGCATAGGAAACACACACACACACACACACACACACACACAAGCACACACTTACCTGTGTTGTCTGCTGACGCCTCCTTGGCTGTCCCCAAACGGTATAAAACCAACAGCCACGGGAAGCTGTAAGGATAGAGGACATACCTGCATCCTATTGGACTCACTTGTCTTGGTTAAATCCAGCTTATTTGAAAACTTATGGTGCTGCTGCTTCTGATCATGGCAGTGCTGCTTCTGACAAGGCTGTTCTTTGGTGGGCCTAGGTGACATCACAATCTCCATGGTTACATACACAACAAAGGTCAGATGTTGTTTACACCTGGCCATGCCAGTGGTATTGAGTAGCATATCACAGTGCTAAGGGTCCTGGATGCAACAATCTTTCAATGGGGAATAGCCGCACTGAGTTTGTCAAGTGCACCCATGTTTGCAACTCCAACAATACACACATATGTATGTATGTATGTATGTTGTATGTATGTATGTATGTGTATCTATCTATCTATCTATCTATCTATCTATCTATCTATCTATCTCTTTCTCTCTCTCTATATGTGTATATATATATATATATATATATATATAATTTTTTTTTCTTTTAAATATATATATATATATATATATATAGAGAGAGAGAGAGAGATGGAAATACTTTTTTAAACATGTTTTCACCTTTTTTTTACCTTCTTTTTTTCTTCTCTCCATGTTTTCCTTCTTTCCTCCTTTTTTCCTATGCTGCTGCTTCTTATTTTACTCCTTTTTCAGACCCTATCATTGCACTATTGCTTATTCAATACCACCAGCAGATGGAGACACTATATTACAACATTAGTCGTGAGCAGCAGTTTGTACAAACAAATGCCTCATAGCTGATGTCCTATCCATTATTGCAATGGATGGCTGGCTGGCAACATTTGTTTTAATTATTCCAATACCACAGTACCAATGCATGGTCAATCAACAGCAATGACACCCCCATGTCAATTAACAAGATTCAGCACCCACTACCTGAAAGACAGCTACCTATCATGTCATGTCCAACCTGCACAGGTGTGCTGGTTGCTGAGCTTATTCAATTAAAGAGGACATTCAGCAGCAGCAGTCATGTGCCTGGTCGCTCCAACAGGGGCCAGACACAAGCGGCACCATCTATTGTCTTTTGCCTGCAGTAGGGGCCCACTGGACTAGCCAGCAAGCAGCTGCAGCAAATAAACAGGTAATCTTTCTTTCCAACACTGAACCCTGGTGGTGCATTTAATATATGCTACCAGATAGGGGACATATCAGATATTAAACTGATATAAACAGACACCACATTTGATACCAGCCAAAAGAAAGAATGAGAAGTGATAAATGTGAAAGGGGAGGAACCAAAGCTGTCCCCTTCACATGCACCATCACTACTTGTAGGAAGGGAGGCTGGCTGGCAGCCTCCCATACACACTCTGGCTGGGTGGCAGTCACCCACCAGTACACACAGCAGACCCTAAACCCATATCATTATTGCTAAGCAGGAAGATGGGAGTCCATTTTACTCTGATGGACCATTTTTAAATGCAATCCATAACCTGGCTTTGGCAGGAACCCTTCTTACTCCTCCTACTTGCATTTGATACTGGGTTTAGGATCTGCATAGGAAACACACACACACACACAAGCACACACTTACCTGTGTTGCCTGCTGACGCCTCCTTGGCTGTCCCCAAACGGTATAAAACCAACAGCCACGGGAAGCTGTAAGGATAGAGGACATACCTGCATCCTATTGGACTCACTTGTCTTGGTTAAATCCAGCTTATTTGAAAACCTATGGATCTGCTGCTTCTGCTCATGGCAGTGCTGCTTCTGACAAGGCTGTTCTTTGGTGGGCCTAGGTGACATCACAATCTCCATGGTTACATACACAACAAAGGTCAGATGTTGTTTACACCTGGCCATGCCAGTGGTATTGAGTAGCATATCACAGTGCTAAGGGTCCTGGATGCAACAATCTTTCAATGGGGAATAGCCGCACTGAGTTTGTCAAGTGCACCCATGTTTGCAACTCCAACAATACACACATATGTATGTATATATGTATGTATGTATGTATGTATGTATGTATCTATCTATCTATCTCTTTCTCTCTTTCTATATGTATATATATATATATATATATATATATATAGAGAGAGAGAGAGAGAGAGAGAGAGAGAGATGGAAATACTTTTTTAAACATGTTTTCACCTTTTTTTTTAACCTTCTTTTTTTCTTCTCTCCATGTTTTCCTTCTTTCCTCCTTTTTTCCTATGCTGCTGCTTCTTATTTTTCTTCTTTTTCAGACCCTATCATTGCACCATTGCTTATTCAATACCACCAGCAGATGGAGACACTATATTACAACATTAGTTGTGAGCAGCAGTTTGTACAAACAAATGCCTCATAGCTGATGTCCTATCCATTATTGCAATGGATGGTTGGCTGGCAACATTTGTTTTTATTATTCCAATACCACAGTACCAATGCATGGTCAATCAACAGCAATGACACCCCCATGTCAATTAACAAGATTCAGCACCCACTACCTGAAAGACAGCTACCTATCATGTCATGTCCAACCTGCACAGGTGTGCTGGTTGCTGAGCTTATTCAATTAAAGAGGACATTCAGCAGCAGCAGTCCTGTGCCTGGTCGCTCCAACAGGGGCCAGACACAAGCGGCACCACCTATTGTCTTTTGCCTGCAGTAGGGGCCCACTGGACTAGCCAGCAAGCAGCTTCAGCAGTAAATAAACAGGTAATCTTTCTTTCCAACACTGAACCCTGGTGGTGCACTTAATATATGCTACCAGATAGGGGACATATCAGATAGTAAACTGATATAAACAGACACCACATTTGATACCAGCCAAAAGGAAGAATGAGAAGTGATAACTGTGAAAGGGGAGGAACCAACGCTGTCCCCTTCACATGCACCATCACTACTTGTAGGAAGGTAGGCTGGCTGGCAGCCTCCCATACACACTCTGGCTGGGTGGCAGTCACCCACCAGTACACACAGCAGGCCCTAAACCCATATCATTATTGCTAAGCAGGAAGATGGGAGTCCATTTCACTCTGATGGACCATTTTTAAATGCAATCCATAACCTGGCTTTGGCAGGATCCCTTCTTACTCCTCCTACTTGCATTTGATACTGGGTTTAGGATCTGCATAGGAAACACACACACACACACACACACAAGCACACACTTACCTGTGTTGCCTGCTGACGCCTCCTTGGCTGTCCCCCAAACGGTATAAAACCAACAGCCACGGGAAGCTGTAAGGATAGAGGACATACCTGCATCCTATTGGACTCACTTGTCTTGGTTAAATCCAGCTTATTTGAAAATTTATGGTGCTGCTGCTTCTGATCATGGCAGTGCTGCTTCTGACAAGGCTGTTCTTTGGTGGGCCTAGGTGACATCACAATCTCCATGGTTACATACACAACAAAGGTCAGATGTTGTTTACACCTGGCCATGCCAGTGGTATTGAGTAGCATATCACAGTGCTAAGGGTCCTGGATGCAACAATCTTTCAATGGGGAATAGCCGCACTGAGTTTGTCAAGTGCACCCATGTTTGCAACTCCAACAATACACACATATGTATGTATGTATGTATGTTGTATGTATGTATGTATGTATGTATGTGTATCTATCTATCTATCTATCTATCTATCTCTTTCTCTCTTTCTATATGTGTATATATATATATATATATAGAGAGAGAGAGAGAGAGAGAGAGAGAGAGAGAGAGAGAGAGAGAGAGAGAGATGGAAATACTTTTTTAAACATGTTTTCACCTTTTTTTTTAACCTTCTTTTTTTCTTCTCTCCATGTTTTCCTTCTTTCCTCCTTTTTTCCTATGCTGCTGCTTCTTATTTTTCTTCTTTTTCAGACCCTATCATTGCACTATTGCTTATTCAATACCACCAGCAGATGGAGACACTATATTACAACATTAGTTGTGAGCAGCAGTTTGTACAAACAAATGCCTCATAGCTGATGTCCTATCCATTATTGCAATGGATGGTTGGCTGGCAACATTTGTTTTTATTATTCCAATACCACAGTACCAATGCATGGTCAATCAACAGCAATGACACCCCCATGTCAATTAACAAGATTCAGCACCCACTACCTGAAAGACAGCTACCTATCATGTCATGTCCAACCTGCACAGGTGTGCTGGTTGCTGAGCTTATTCAATTAAAGAGGACATTCAGCAGCAGCAGTCCTGTGCCTGGTCGCTCCAACAGGGGCCAGACACAAGCGGCACCACCTATTGTCTTTTGCCTGCAGTAGGGGCCCACTGGACTAGCCAGCAAGCAGCTGCAGCAGTAAATAAACAGGTAATCTTTCTTTCCAACACTGAACCCTGGTGGTGCACTTAATATATGCTACCAGATAGGGGACATATCAGATATTAAACTGATATAAACAGACACCACATTTGATACCAGCCAAAAGGAAGAATGAGAAGTGATAACTGTGAAAGGGGAGGAACCAACGCTGTCCCCTTCACATGCACCATCACTACTTGTAGGAAGGTAGGCTGGCTGGCAGCCTCCCATACACACTCTGGCTGGGTGGCAGTCACCCACCAGTACACACAGCAGGCCCTAAACCCATATCATTATTGCTAAGCAGGAAGATGGGAGTCCATTTCACTCTGATGGACCATTTTTAAATGCAATCCATAACCTGGCTTTGGCAGGAACCCTTCTTACTCCTCCTACTTGCATTTGATACTGGGTTTAGGATCTGCATAGGAAACACACACACACACACACACACACACACAAGCACACACTTACCTGTGTTGTCTGCTGACGCCTCCTTGGCTGTCCCCAAACGGTATAAAACCAACAGCCACGGGAAGCTGTAAGGATAGAGGACATACCTGCATCCTATTGGACTCACTTGTCTTGGTTAAATCCAGCTTATTTGAAAACTTATGGTGCTGCTGCTTCTGATCATGGCAGTGCTGCTTCTGACAAGGCTGTTCTTTGGTGGGCCTAGGTGACATCACAATCTCCATGGTTACATACACAACAAAGGTCAGATGTTGTTTACACCTGGCCATGCCAGTGGTATTGAGTAGCATATCACAGTGCTAAGGGTCCTGGATGCAACAATCTTTCAATGGGGAATAGCCGCACTGAGTTTGTCAAGTGCACCCATGTTTGCAACTCCAACAATACACACATATGTATGTATGTATGTATGTAATGTATGTATGTAATGTATGTATGTATGTATCTATCTATCTATCTATCTCTTTCTCTCTTTCTATATGTATATATATATATATAATTTTTTTTTCTTTTAAATATATATATATATATATATATATATATATATATATATACATATATAGAGAGAGAGAGAGATGGAAATACTTTTTTAAACATGTTTTCACCTTTTTTTTTAACCTTCTTTTTTTCTTCTCTCCATGTTTTCCTTCTTTCCTCCTTTTTTCCTATGCTGCTGCTTCTTATTTTTCTTCTTTTTCAGACCCTATCATTGCACTATTGCTTATTCAATACCACCAGCAGATGGAGACACTATATTACAACATTAGTTGTGAGCAGCAGTTTGTACAAACAAATGCCTCATAGCTGATGTCCTATCCATTATTGCAATGGATGGTTGGCTGGCAACATTTGTTTTTATTATTCCAATACCACAGTACCAATGCATGGTCAATCAACAGCAATGACACCCCCATGTCAATTAACAAGATTCAGCACCCACTACCTGAAAGACAGCTACCTATCATCTCATGTCCAACCTGCACAGGTGTGCTGGTTGCTGAGCTTATTCAATTAAAGAGGACATTCAGCAGCAGCAGTCCTGTGCCTGGTTGCTGCAACAGGGGCCAGACACAAGCGGCACCACCTATTGTCTTTTGCCTGCAGTAGGGGCCCACTGGACTAGCCAGCAAGCAGCTGCAGCAGTAAATAAACAGGTAATCTTTCTTTCTTTCCAACACTGAACCCTGGTGGTGCACTTAATATATGCTACCAGATAGGGGACATATCAGATAGTAAACTGATATAAACAGACACCACATTTGATACCAGCCAAAAGGAAGAATGAGAAGTGATAACTGTGAAAGGGGAGGAACCAACGCTGTCCCCTTCACATGCACCATCACTACTTGTAGGAAGGTAGGCTGGCTGGCAGCCTCCCATACACACTCTGGCTGGGTGGCAGTCACCCACCAGTACACACAGCAGGCCCTAAACCCATATCATTATTGCTAAGCAGGAAGATGGGAGTCCATTTCACTCTGATGGACCATTTTTAAATGCAATCCATAACCTGGCTTTGGCAGGAACCCTTCTTACTCCTCCTACTTGCATTTGATACTGGGTTTAGGATCTGCATAGGAAACACACACACACACACACACACACACACACAAGCACACACTTACCTGTGTTGTCTGCTGACGCCTCCTTGGCTGTCCCCAAACGGTATAAAACCAACAGCCACGGGAAGCTGTAAGGATAGAGGACATACCTGCATCCTATTGGACTCACTTGTCTTGGTTAAATCCAGCTTATTTGAAAACTTATGGTGCTGCTGCTTCTGATCATGGCAGTGCTGCTTCTGACAAGGCTGTTCTTTGGTGGGCCTAGGTGACATCACAATCTCCATGGTTACATACACAACAAAGGTCAGATGTTGTTTACACCTGGCCATGCCAGTGGTATTGAGTAGCATATCACAGTGCTAAGGGTCCTGGATGCAACAATCTTTCAATGGGGAATAGCCGCACTGAGTTTGTCAAGTGCACCCATGTTTGCAACTCCAACAATACACACATATGTATGTATGTATGTAATGTATGTATGTATGTAATGTATGTATGTAATGTATGTAATGTATGTATGTATCTATCTATCTATCTATCTCTTTCTCTCTTTCTATATGTATATATATATATATATATATATATATATAATTTTTTTTTCTTTTAAATATATATATATATATATATATATATATATATATATATACATATATAGAGAGAGAGAGAGATGGAAATACTTTTTTAAACATGTTTTCACCTTTTTTTTTAACCTTCTTTTTTTCTTCTCTCCATGTTTTCCTTCTTTCCTCCTTTTTTCCTATGCTGCTGCTTCTTATTTTTCTTCTTTTTCAGACCCTATCATTGCACTATTGCTTATTCAATACCACCAGCAGATGGAGACACTATATTACAACATTAGTTGTGAGCAGCAGTTTGTACAAACAAATGCCTCATAGCTGATGTCCTATCCATTATTGCAATGGATGGTTGGCTGGCAACATTTGTTTTTATTATTCCAATACCACAGTACCAATGCATGGTCAATCAACAGCAATGACACCCCCATGTCAATTAACAAGATTCAGCACCCACTACCTGAAAGACAGCTACCTATCATCTCATGTCCAACCTGCACAGGTGTGCTGGTTGCTGAGCTTATTCAATTAAAGAGGACATTCAGCAGCAGCAGTCCTGTGCCTGGTCGCTGCAACAGGGGCCAGACACAAGCGGCACCACCTATTGTCTTTTGCCTGCAGTAGGGGCCCACTGGACTAGCCAGCAAGCAGCTGCAGCAGTAAATAAACAGGTAATCTTTCTTTCCAACACTGAACCCTGGTGGTGCACTTAATATATGCTACCAGATAGGGGACATATCAGATAGTAAACTGATATAAACAGACACCACATTTGATACCAGCCAAAAGGAAGAATGAGAAGTGATAACTGTGAAAGGGGAGGAACCAACGCTGTCCCCTTCACATGCACCATCACTACTTGTAGGAAGGTAGGCTGGCTGGCAGCCTCCCATACACACTCTGGCTGGGTGGCAGTCACCCACCAGTACACACAGCAGGCCCTAAACCCATATCATTATTGCTAAGCAGGAAGATGGGAGTCCATTTCACTCTGATGGACCATTTTTAAATGCAATCCATAACCTGGCTTTGGCAGGAACCCTTCTTACTCCTCCTACTTGCATTTGATACTGGGTTTAGGATCTGCATAGGAAACACACACACACACACACACACACACACACACACACACACACACAAGCACACACTTACCTGTGTTGCCTGCTGACGCCTCCTTGGCTGTCCCCAAACGGTATAAAACCAACAGCCACGGGAAGCTGTAAGGATAGAGGACATACCTGCATCCTATTGGACTCACTTGTCTTGGTTAAATCCAGCTTATTTGAAAACTTATGGTGCTGCTGCTTCTGATCATGGCAGTGCTGCTTCTGACAAGGCTGTTCTTTGGTGGGCCTAGGTGACATCACAATCTCCATGGTTACATACACAACAAAGGTCAGATGTTGTTTACACCTGGCCATGCCAGTGGTATTGAGTAGCATATCACAGTGCTAAGGGTCCTGGATGCAACAATCTTTCAATGGGGAATAGCCGCACTGAGTTTGTCAAGTGCACCCATGTTTGCAACTCCAACAATACACACATATGTATGTATGTATGTATGTTGTATGTATGTATGTATGTGTATCTATCTATCTATCTATCTATCTCTTTCTCTCTCTCTATATGTGTATATATATATATATATATATATATAATTTTTTTTTCTTTTAAATATATATATATATATATATATATATACATATATATAGAGAGAGAGAGATGGAAATACTTTTTTAAACATGTTTTCACCTTTTTTTTACCTTCTTTTTTTCTTCTCTCCATGTTTTCCTTCTTTCCTCCTTTTTTCCTATGCTGCTGCTTCTTATTTTACTCCTTTTTCAGACCCTATCATTGCACTATTGCTTATTCAATACCACCAGCAGATGGAGACACTATATTACAACATTAGTCGTGAGCAGCAGTTTGTACAAACAAATGCCTCATAGCTGATGTCCTATCCATTATTGCAATGGATGGCTGGCTGGCAACATTTGTTTTAATTATTCCAATACCACAGTACCAATGCATGGTCAATCAACAGCAATGACACCCCCATGTCAATTAACAAGATTCAGCACCCACTACCTGAAAGACAGCTACCTATCATGTCATGTCCAACCTGCACAGGTGTGCTGGTTGCTGAGCTTATTCAATTAAAGAGGACATTCAGCAGCAGCAGTCCTGTGCCTGGTCGCTCCAACAGGGGCCAGACACAAGCGGCACCATCTATTGTCTTTTGCCTGCAGTAGGGGCCCACTGGACTAGCCAGCAAGCAGCTGCAGCAAATAAACAGGTAATCTTTCTTTCCAACACTGAACCCTGGTGGTGCATTTAATATATGCTACCAGATAGGGGACATATCAGATATTAAACTGATATAAACAGACACCACATTTGATACCAGCCAAAAGGAAGAATGAGAAGTGATAACTGTGAAAGGGGAGGAACCAACGCTGTCCCCTTCACATGCACCATCACTACTTGTAGGAAGGGAGGCTGGCTGGCAGCCTCCCATACACACTCTGGCTGGGTGGCAGTCACCCACCAGTACACACAGCAGACCCTAAACCAATATCATTATTGCTAAGCAGGAAGATGGGAGTCCATTTTACTCTGATGGACCATTTTTAAATGCAATCCATAACCTGGCTTTGGCAGGAACCCTTCTTACTCCTCCTACTTGCATTTGATACTGGGTTTAGGATCTGCATAGGAAACACACACACACACACACACACACACACACAAGCACACACTTACCTGTGTTGCCTGCTGACGCCTCCTTGGCTGTCCCCAAACGGTATAAAACCAACAGCCACGGGAAGCTGTAAGGATAGAGGACATACCTGCATCCTATTGGACTCACTTGTCTTGGTTAAATCCAGCTTATTTGAAAACCTATGGATCTGCTGCTTCTGCTCATGGCAGTGCTGCTTCTGACAAGGCTGTTCTTTGGTGGGCCTAGGTGACATCACAATCTCCATGGTTACATACACAACAAAGGTCAGATGTTGTTTACACCTGGCCATGCCAGTGGTATTGAGTAGCATATCACAGTGCTAAGGGTCCTGGATGCAACAATCTTTCAATGGGGAATAGCCGCACTGAGTTTGTCAAGTGCACCCATGTTTGCAACTCCAACAATACACACATATGTATGTATGTATGTATGTATGTATGTATCTATCTATCTATCTATCTATCTATCTATCTATCTATCTCTTTCTCTCTTTCTCTCTTTCTATATGTATATATATATATATATATATAGAGAGAGAGAGAGAGAGAGAGAGAGAGAGAGAGAGAGAGAGAGAGAGAGAGAGAGAGAGATGGAAATACTTTTTTAAACATGTTTTCACCTTTTTTTTTTAACCTTCTTTTTTTCTTCTCTCCATGTTTTCCTTCTTTCCTCCTTTTTTCCTATGCTGCTGCTTCTTATTTTTCTTCTTTTTCAGACCCTATCATTGCACTATTGCTTATTCAATACCACCAGCAGATGGAGACACTATATTACAACATTAGTTGTGAGCAGCAGTTTGTACAAACAAATGCCTCATAGCTGATGTCCTATCCATTATTGCAATGGATGGTTGGCTGGCAACATTTGTTTTTATTATTCCAATACCACAGTACCAATGCATGGTCAATCAACAGCAATGACACCCCCATGTCAATTAACAAGATTCAGCACCCACTACCTGAAAGACAGCTACCTATCATGTCATGTCCAACCTGCTCAGGTGTGCTGGTTGCTGAGCTTATTCAATTAAAGAGGACATTCAGCAGCAGCAGTCCTGTGCCTGGTCGCTCCAACAGGGGCCAGACACAAGCGACACCACCTATTGTCTTTTGCCTGCAGTAGGGGCCCACTGGACTAGCCAGCAAGCAGCTGCAGCAGTAAATAAACAGGTAATCTTTCTTTCCAACACTGAACCCTGGTGGTGCACTTAATATATGCTACCAGATAGGGGACATATCAGATATTAAACTGATATAAACAGACACCACATTTGATACCAGCCAAAAGGAAGAATGAGAAGTGATAACTGTGAAAGGGGAGGAACCAACGCTGTCCCCTTCACATGCACCATCACTACTTGTAGGAAGGTAGGCTGGCTGGCAGCCTCCCATACACACTCTGGCTGGGTGGCAGTCACCCACCAGTACACACAGCAGGCCCTAAACCCATATCATTATTGCTAAGCAGGAAGATGGGAGTCCATTTCACTCTGATGGACCATTTTTAAATGCAATCCATAACCTGGCTTTGGCAGGAACCCTTCTTACTCCTCCTACTTGCATTTGATACTGGGTTTAGGATCTGCATAGGAAACACACACACACACACAAGCACACACTTACCTGTGTTGTCTGCTGACGCCTCCTTGGCTGTCCCCAAACGGTATAAAACCAACAGCCACGGGAAGCTGTAAGGATAGAGGACATACCTGCATCCTATTGGACTCACTTGTCTTGGTTAAATCCAGCTTATTTGAAAACTTATGGTGCTGCTGCTTCTGATCATGGCAGTGCTGCTTCTGACAAGGCTGTTCTTTGGTGGGCCTAGGTGACATCACAATCTCCATGGTTACATACACAACAAAGGTCAGATGTTGTTTACACCTGGCCATGCCAGTGGTATTGAGTAGCATATCACAGTGCTAAGGGTCCTGGATGCAACAATCTTTCAATGGGGAATAGCCGCACTGAGTTTGTCAAGTGCACCCATGTTTGCAACTCCAACAATACACACATATATATGTATGTATGTTGTATGTATGTATGTATGTATGTATGTATGTATGTATCTATCTATCTATCTATCTCTTTCTCTCTCTCTATATGTATATATATATATATATATATATATATATATAATTTTTTTTTCTTTTAAATATATATATATATATATATATATATATATATATATATATATACATATATAGAGCGAGAGAGATGGAAATACTTTTTTAAACATGTTTTCACCTTTTTTTTACCTTCTTTTTTTCTTCTCTCCATGTTTTCATTCTTTCCTCCTTTTTTCCTATGCTGCTGCTTCTTATTTTTCTTCTTTTTCAGACCCTATCATTGCACTATTGCTTATTCAATACCACCAGCAGATGGAGACACTATATTACAACATTAGTTGTGAGCAGCAGTTTGTACAAACAAATGCCTCATAGCTGATGTCCTATCCATTATTGCAATGGATGGCTGGCTGGCAACATTTGTTTTAATTATTCCAATACCACAGTACCAATGCATGGTCAATTAACAAGATTCAGCACCCACTACCTGAAAGACAGCTACCTATCATGTCATGTCCAACCTGCACAGGTGTGCTGGTTGCTGAGCTTATTCAATTAAAGAGGACATTCAGCAGCAGCCCTGTGCCTGGTCGCTCCAACAGGGGCCAGACACAAGCGGCACCACCTATTGTCTTTTGCCTGCAGTAGGGGCCCACTGGACTAGCCAGCAAGCAGCTGCAGCAAATAAACAGGTAATCTTTCTTTCCAACACTGAACCCTGGTGGTGCACTTAATATATGCTACCAGATAGGGGACATATCAGATATTAAACTGATATAAACAGACACCACATTTGATACCAGCCAAAAGGAAGAATGAGAAGTGATAACTGTGAAAGGGGAGGAACCAACGCTGTCCCCTTCACATGCACCATCACTACTTGTAGTAAGGGAGGCTGGCTGGCAGCCTCCCATACACACTCTGGCTGGGTGGCAGTCACCCACCAGTACACACAGCAGACCCTAAACCCATATCATTATTGCTAAGCAGGAAGATGGGAGTCCATTTCACTCTGATGGACCATTTTTAAATGCAATCCATAACCTGGCTTTGGCAGGAACCCTTCTTACTCCTCCTACTTGCATTTGATACTGGGTTTAGGATCTGCATAGGAAACACACACACACACACACACAAGCACACACTTACCTGTGTTGCCTGCTGACGCCTCCTTGGCTGTCCCCAAACGGTATAAAACCAACAGCCACGGGAAGCTGTAAGGATAGAGGACATACCTGCATCCTATTGGACTCACTTGTCTTGGTTAAATCCAGCTTATTTGAAAACCTATGGATCTGCTGCTTCTGCTCATGGCAGTGCTGCTTCTGACAAGGCTGTTCTTTGGTGGGCCTAGGTGACATCACAATCTCCATGGTTACATACACAACAAAGGTCAGATGTTGTTTACACCTGGCCATGCCAGTGGTATTGAGTAGCATATCACACTGCTAAGGGTCCTGGATGCAACAATCTTTCAATGGGGAATAGCAGCACTGAGTTTGTCAAGTGCACCCATGTTTGCAACTCCAACAATACACACATATGTATGTATGTATGTAATGTATGTATGTAATGTATGTATGTATGTATCTATCTATCTATCTCTTTCTCTCTTTCTATATGTATATATATATATATATATATATATATATAATTTTTTTTCTTTTAAATATATATATATATATATATATATATATATACACATATATAGAGAGAGAGAGAGATGGAAATACTTTTTTAAACATGTTTTCACCTTTTTTTTTAACCTTCTTTTTTTCTTCTCTCCATGTTTTCCTTCTTTCCTCCTTTTTTCCTATGCTGCGCCTTCTTATTTTTCTTCTTTTTCAGACCCTATCATTGCACTATTGCTTATTCAATACCACCAGCAGATGGAGACACTATATTACAACATTAGTTGTGAGCAGCAGTTTGTACAAACAAATGCCTCATAGCTGATGTCCTATCCATTATTGCAATGGATGGTTGGCTGGCAACATTTGTTTTTATTATTCCAATACCACAGTACCAATGCATGGTCAATCAACAGCAATGACACCCCCATGTCAATTAACAAGATTCAGCACCCACTACCTGAAAGACAGCTACCTATCATGTCATGTCCAACCTGCACAGGTGTGCTGGTTGCTGAGCTTATTCAATTAAAGAGGACATTCAGCAGCAGCAGTCCTGTGCCTGGTCGCTCCAACAGGGGCCAGACACAAGCGGCACCACCTATTGTCTTTTGCCTGCAGTAGGGGCCCACTGGACTAGCCAGCAAGCAGCTGCAGCAGTAAATAAACAGGTAATCTTTCTTTCCAACACTGAACCCTGGTGGTGCACTTAATATATGCTACCAGATAGGGGACATATCAGATATTAAACTGATATAAACAGACACCACATTTGATACCAGCCAAAAGGAAGAATGAGAAGTGATAACTGTG
Source organism: Hyla sarda (assembly GCF_029499605.1). Lineage (NCBI taxonomy): Eukaryota > Metazoa > Chordata > Amphibia > Anura > Hylidae > Hyla > Hyla sarda. The sequence continues at coordinate 130,701 of NW_026610500.1, forward strand.
AAAGGGGAGGAACCAACGCTGTCCCCTTCACATGCACCATCACTACTTGTAGGAAGGTAGGCTGGCTGGCAGCCTCCCATACACACTCTGGCTGGGTGGCAGTCACCCACCAGTACACACAGCAGGCCCTAAACCCATATCATTATTGCTAAGCAGGAAGATGGGAGTCCATTTCACTCTGATGGACCATTTTTAAATGCAATCCATAACCTGGCTTTGGCAGGAACCCTTCTTACTCCTCCTACTTGCATTTGATACTGGGTTTAGGATCTGCATAGGAAACACACACACACACACACACACACACACACACACACAAGCACACACTTACCTGTGTTGTCTGCTGACGCCTCCTTGGCTGTCCCCAAACGGTATAAAACCAACAGCCACGGGAAGCTGTAAGGATAGAGGACATACCTGCATCCTATTGGACTCACTTGTCTTGGTTAAATCCAGCTTATTTGAAAACTTATGGTGCTGCTGCTTCTGATCATGGCAGTGCTGCTTCTGACAAGGCTGTTCTTTGGTGGGCCTAGGTGACATCACAATCTCCATGGTTACATACACAACAAAGGTCAGATGTTGTTTACACCTGGCCATGCCAGTGGTATTGAGTAGCATATCACAGTGCTAAGGGTCCTGGATGCAACAATCTTTCAATGGGGAATAGCCGCACTGAGTTTGTCAAGTGCACCCATGTTTGCAACTCCAACAATACACACATATATATGTATGTATGTTGTATGTATGTATGTATGTATGTATGTATGTATGTATGTGTATCTATCTATCTATCTATCTATCTATCTATCTCTTTCTCTCTCTCTATATGTATATATATATATATATATATATAATTTTTTTTTCTTTTAAATATATATATATATATATATACATATATAGAGAGAGAGAGATGGAAATACTTTTTTAAACATGTTTTCACCTTTTTTTTACCTTCTTTTTTTCTTCTCTCCATGTTTTCCTTCTTTCCTCCTTTTTTCCTATGCTGCTGCTTCTTATTTTTCTTCTTTTTCAGACCCTATCATTGCACTATTGCTTATTCAATACCACCAGCAGATGGAGACACTATATTACAACATTAGTTGTGAGCAGCAGTTTGTACAAACAAATGCCTCATAGCTGATGTCCTATCCATTATTGCAATGGATGGCTGGCTGGCAACATTTGTTTTAATTATTCCAATACCACAGTACCAATGCATGGTCAATTAACAAGATTCAGCACCCACTACCTGAAAGACAGCTACCTATCATGTCATGTCCAACCTGCACAGGTGTGCTGGTTGCTGAGCTTATTCAATTAAAGAGGACATTCAGCAGCAGCAGTCCTGTGCCTGGTCGCTCCAACAGGGGCCAGACACAAGCGGCACCACCTATTGTCTTTTGCCTGCAGTAGGGGCCTACTGGACTAGCCAGCAAGCAGCTGCAGCAAATAAACAGGTAATCTTTCTTTCCAACACTGAACCCTGGTGGTGCACTTAATATATGCTACCAGATAGGGGACATATCAGATATTAAACTGATATAAACAGACACCACATTTGATACCAGCCAAAAGGAAGAATGAGAAGTGATAACTGTGAAACGGGAGGAACCAACGCTGTCCCCTTCACATGCACCATCACTACTTGTAGGAAGGGAGGCTGGCTGGCAGCCTCCCATACACACTCTGGCTGGGTGGCAGTCACCCACCAGTACACACAGCAGACCCTAAACCCATATCATTATTGCTAAGCAGGAAGATGGGAGTCCATTTCACTCTGATGGACCATTTTTAAATGCAATCCATAACCTGGATTTGGCAGGAACCCTTCTTACTCCTCCTACTTGCATTTGATACTGGGTTTAGGATCTGCATAGGAAACACACACACACACACACACACACACACACACACACAAGCACACACTTACCTGTGTTGCCTGCTGACGCCTCCTTGGCTGTCCCCAAACGGTATAAAACCAACAGTCACGGGAAGCTGTAAGGATAGAGGACATACCTGCATGCTATTGGACTCACTTGTCTTGGTTAAATCCAGCTTATTTGAAAACCTATGGATCTGCTGCTTCTGCTCATGGCAGTGCTGCTTCTGACAAGGCTGTTCTTTGGTGGGCCTAGGTGACATCACAATCTCCATGGTTACATACACAACAAAGGTCAGATGTTGTTTACACCTGGCCATGCCAGTGGTATTGAGTAGCATATCACAGTGCTAAGGGTCCTGGATGCAACAATCTTTCAATGGGGAATAGCCGCACTGAGTTTGTCAAGTGCACCCATGTTTGCAACTCCAACAATACACACATATGTATGTATGTATGTATGTATGTAATGTATGTATGTAATGTATGTAATGTATGTAATGTATGTATCTATCTATCTATCTATCTATCTCTTTCTCTCTTTCTATATGTATATATATATATATATATATATATTTTTTTTTTTTTTCTTTTAAATATATATATATATATATATATATATATATATATATATATATACATATATAGAGAGAGAGAGATGGAAATACTTTTTTAAACATGTTTTCACCTTTTTTTTTAACCTTCTTTTTTTCTTCTCTCCATGTTTTCCTTCTTTCCTCCTTTTTTCCTATGCTGCTGCTTCTTATTTTTCTTCTTTTTCAGACCCTATCATTGCACTATTGCTTATTCAATACCACCAGCAGATGGAGACACTATATTACAACATTAGTTGTGAGCAGCAGTTTGTACAAACAAATGCCTCATAGCTGATGTCCTATCCATTATTGCAATGGATGGTTGGCTGGCAACATTTGTTTTTATTATTCCAATACCACAGTACCAATGCATGGTCAATCAACAGCAATGACACCCCCATGTCAATTAACAAGATTCAGCACCCACTACCTGAAAGACAGCTACCTATCATCTCATGTCCAACCTGCACAGGTGTGCTGGTTGCTGAGCTCATTCAATTAAAGAGGACATTCAGCAGCAGCAGTCCTGTGCCTGGTTGCTGCAACAGGGGCCAGACACAAGCGGCACCACCTATTGTCTTTTGCCTGCAGTAGGGGCCCACTGGACTAGCCAGCAAGCAGCTGCAGCAGTAAATAAACAGGTAATCTTTCTTTCCAACACTGAACCCTGGTGGTGCACTTAATATATGCTACCAGATAGGAGACATATCAGATAGTAAACTGATATAAACAGACACCACATTTGATACCAGCCAAAAGGAAGAATGAGAAGTGATAACTGTGAAAGGGGAGGAACCAACGCTGTCCCCTTCACATGCACCATCACTACTTGTAGGAAGGTAGGCTGGCTGGCAGCCTCCCATACACACTCTGGCTGGGTGGCAGTCACCCACCAGTACACACAGCAGGCCCTAAAGCCATATCATTATTGCTAAGCAGGAAGATGGGAGTCCATTTCACTCTGATGGACCATTTTTAAATGCAATCCATAACCTGGCTTTGGCAGGAACCCTTCTTACTCCTCCTACTTGCATTTGATACTGGGTTTAGGATCTGCATAGGAAACACACACACACACACACACACACACACAAGCACACACTTACCTGTGTTGCCTGCTGACGCCTCCTTGGCTGTCCCCAAACGGTATAAAACCAACAGCCACGGGAAGCTGTAAGGATAGAGGACATACCTGCATCCTATTGGACTCACTTGTCTTGGTTAAATCCAGCTTATTTGAAAACTTATGGTGCTGCTGCTTCTGATCATGGCAGTGCTGCTTCTGACAAGGCTATTCTTTGGTGGGCCTAGGTGACATCACAATCTCCATGGTTACATACACAACAAAGGTCAGATGTTGTTTACACCTGGCCATGCCAGTGGTATTGAGTAGCATATCACAGTGCTAAGGGTCCTGGATGCAACAATCTTTCAATGGGGAATAGCCGCACTGAGTTTGTCAAGTGCACCCATGTTTGCAACTCCAACAATACACACATATGTATGTATGTATGTATGTTGTATGTATGTATGTATGTGTATCTATCTATCTATCTCTTTCTCTCTCTCTATATGTGTATATATATATATATATATATATATTTTTTTTTTTTCTTTTAAATATATATATATATATATATATATACATATATAGAGAGAGAGAGAGATGGAAATACTTTTTTAAACATGTTTTCACCTTTTTTTTACCTTCTTTTTTTCTTCTCTCCATGTTTTCCTTCTTTCCTCCTTTTTTCCTATGCTGCTGCTTCTTATTTTACTCCTTTTTCAGACCCTATCATTGCACTATTGCTTATTCAATACCACCAGCAGATGGAGACACTATATTACAACATTAGTCGTGAGCAGCAGTTTGTACAAACAAATGCCTCATAGCTGATGTCCTATCCATTATTGCAATGGATGGCTGGCTGGCAACATTTGTTTTAATTATTCCAATACCACAGTACCAATGCATGGTCAATCAACAGCAATGACACCCCCATGTCAATTAACAAGATTCAGCACCCACTACCTGAAAGACAGCTACCTATCATGTCATGTCCAACCTGCACAGGTGTGCTGGTTGCTGAGTTTATTCAATTAAAGAGGACATTCAGCAGCAGCAGTCCTGTGCCTGGTCGCTCCAACAGGGGCCAGACACAAGCGGCACCACCTATTGTCTTTTGCCTGCAGTAGGGGCCCACTGGACTAGCCAGCAAGCAGCTGCAGCAGTAAATAAACAGGTAATCTTTCTTTCCAACACTGAACCCTGGTGGTGCACTTAATATATGCTACCAGATAGGGGACATATCAGATAGTAAACTGATATAAACAGACACCACATTTGATACCAGCCAAAAGGAAGAATGAGAAGTGATAACTGTGAAAGGGGAGGAACCAACGCTGTCCCCTTCACATGCACCATCACTACTTGTAGGAAGGTAGGCTGGCTGGCAGCCTCCCATACACACTCTGGCTGGGTGGCAGTCACCCACCAGTACACACAGCAGGCCCCAAACCCATATCATTATTGCTAAGCAGGAAGATGGGAGTCCATTTCACTCTGATGGACCATTTTTAAATGCAATCCATAACCTGGCTTTGGCAGGAACCCTTCTTACTCCTCCTACTTGCATTTGATACTGGGTTTAGGATCTGCATAGGAAACACACACACACACACACACACACACAAGCACACACTTACCTGTGTTGCCTGCTGACGCCTCCTTGGCTGTCCCCAAACGGTATAAAACCAACAGCCACGGGAAGCTGTAAGGATAGAGGACATACCTGCATCCTATTGGACTCACTTGTCTTGGTTAAATCCAGCTTATTTGAAAACTTATGGTGCTGCTGCTTCTGATCATGGCAGTGCTGCTTCTGACAAGGCTGTTCTTTGGTGGGCCTAGGTGACATCACAATCTCCATGGTTACATACACAACAAAGGTCAGATGTTGTTTACACCTGGCCATGCCAGTGGTATTGAGTAGCATATCACAGTGCTAAGGGTCCTGGATGCAACAATCTTTCAATGGGGAATAGCCGCACTGAGTTTGTCAAGTGCACCCATGTTTGCAACTACAACAATACACACATATGTATGTATGTATGTATGTTGTATGTATGTATGTATGTATGTATGTATGTGTATCTATCTATCTATCTATCTCTTTCTCTCTTTCTATATGTGTATATATATATATATATATAGAGAGAGAGAGAGAGAGAGAGAGAGAGAGAGAGAGAGAGAGAGAGAGAGAGAGAGAGAGAGATGGAAATACTTTTTTAAACATGTTTTCACCTTTTTTTTTAACCTTCTTTTTTTCTTCTCTCCATGTTTTCCTTCTTTCCTCCTTTTTTCCTATGCTGCTGCTTCTTATTTTTCTTCTTTTTCAGACCCTATCATTGCACTATTGCTTATTCAATACCACCAGCAGATGGAGACACTATATTACAACATTAGTTGTGAGCAGCAGTTTGTACAAACAAATGCCTCATAGCTGATGTCCTATCCATTATTGCAATGGATGGTTGGCTGGCAACATTTGTTTTTATTATTCCAATACCACAGTACCAATGCATGGTCAATCAACAGCAATGACACCCCCATGTCAATTAACAAGATTCAGCACCCACTACCTGAAAGACAGCTACCTATCATGTCATGTCCAACCTGCACAGGTGTGCTGGTTGCTGAGCTTATTCAATTAAAGAGGACATTCAGCAGCAGCAGTCCTGTGCCTGGTCGCTCCAACAGGGGCCAGACACAAGCGGCACCACCTATTGTCTTTTGCCTGCAGTAGGGGCCCACTGGACTAGCCAGCAAGCAGCTGCAGCAGTAAATAAACAGGTAATCTTTCTTTCCAACACTGAACCATGGTGGTGCACTTAATATATGCTACCAGATAGGGGACATATCAGATATTAAACTGATATAAACAGACACCACATTTGATACCAGCCAAAAGGAAGAATGAGAAGTGATAACTGTGAAAGGGGAGGAACCAACGCTGTCCCCTTCACATGCACCATCACTACTTGTAGGAAGGTAGGCTGGCTGGCAGCCTCCCATACACACTCTGGCTGGGTGGCAGTCACCCACCAGTACACACAGCAGGCCCTAAACCCATATCATTATTGCTAAGCAGGAAGATGGGAGTCCATTTCACTCTGATGGACCATTTTTAAATGCAATCCATAACCTGGCTTTGGCAGGAACCCTTCTTACTCCTCCTACTTGCATTTGATACTGGGTTTAGGATCTGCATAGGAAACACACACACACACACACACACACACACACACAAGCACACACTTACCTGTGTTGTCTGCTGACGCCTCCTTGGCTGTCCCCAAACGGTATAAAACCAACAGCCACGGGAAGCTGTAAGGATAGAGGACATACCTGCATCCTATTGGACTCACTTGTCTTGGTTAAATCCAGCTTATTTGAAAACTTATGGTGCTGCTGCTTCTGATCATGGCAGTGCTGCTTCTGACAAGGCTGTTCTTTGGTGGGCCTAGGTGACATCACAATCTCCATGGTTACATACACAACAAAGGTCAGATGTTGTTTACACCTGGCCATGCCAGTGGTATTGAGTAGCATATCACAGTGCTAAGGGTCCTGGATGCAACAATCTTTCAATGGGGAATAGCCGCACTGAGTTTGTCAAGTGCACCCATGTTTGCAACTCCAACAATACACACATATATATGTATGTATGTTGTATGTATGTATGTGTATCTATCTATCTATCTATCTATCTATCTCTTTCTCTCTCTCTATATGTATATATATATATATATATATATATATATATATATAATTTTTTTTCTTTTAAATATATATATATATATATATATACATATATAGAGAGAGAGAGAGATGGAAATACTTTTTTAAACATGTTTTCACCTTTTTTTTACCTTCTTTTTTTCTTCTCTCCATGTTTTCCTTCTTTCCTCCTTTTTTCCTATGCTGCTGCTTCTTATTTTTCTTCTTTTTCAGACCCTATCATTGCACTATTGCTTATTCAATACCACCAGCAGATGGAGACACTATATTACAACATTAGTTGTGAGCAGCAGTTTGTACAAACAAATGCCTCATAGCTGATGTCCTATCCATTATTGCAATGGATGGCTGGCTGGCAACATTTGTTTTAATTATTCCAATACCACAGTACCAATGCATGGTCAATTAACAAGATTCAGCACCCACTACCTGAAAGACAGCTACCTATCATGTCATGTCCAACCTGCACAGGTGTGCTGGTTGCTGAGCTTATTCAATTAAAGAGGACATTCAGCAGCAGCAGTCCTGTGCCTGGTCGCTCCAACAGGGGCCAGACACAAGCGGCACCACCTATTGTCTTTTGCCTGCAGTAGGGGCCCACTGGACTAGCCAGCAAGCAGCTGCAGCAAATAAACAGGTAATCTTTCTTTCCAACACTGAACCCTGGTGGTGCACTTAATATATGCTACCAGATAGGGGACATATCAGATATTAAACTGATATAAACAGACACCACATTTGATACCAGCCAAAAGGAAGAATGAGAAGTGATAACTGTGAAAGGGGAGGAACCAACGCTGTCCCCTTCACATGCACCATCACTACTTGTAGGAAGGGAGGCTGGCTGGCAGCCTCCAATACACACTCTGGCTGGGTGGCAGTCACCCACCAGTACACACAGCAGACCCTAAACCCATATCATTATTGCTAAGCAGGAAGATGGGAGTCCATTTCACTCTGATGGACCATTTTTAAATGCAATCCATAACCTGGATTTGGCAGGAACCCTTCTTACTCCTCCTACTTGCATTTGATACTGGGTTTAGGATCTGCATAGGAAACACACACACACACACACACACACACACACACACACACACAAGCACACACTTACCTGTGTTGCCTGCTGACGCCTCCTTGGCTGTCCCCAAACGGTATAAAACCAACAGCCACGGGAAGCTGTAAGGATAGAGGACATACCTGCATCCTATTGGACTCACTTGTCTTGGTTAAATCCAGCTTATTTGAAAACCTATGGATCTGCTGCTTCTGCTCATGGCAGTGCTGCTTCTGACAAGGCTGTTCTTTGGTGGGCCTAGGTGACATCACAATCTCCATGGTTACATACACAACAAAGGTCAGATGTTGTTTACACCTGGCCATGCCAGTGGTATTGAGTAGCATATCACAGTGCTAAGGGTCCTGGATGCAACAATCTTTCAATGGGGAATAGCCGCACTGAGTTTGTCAAGTGCACCCATGTTTGCAACTCCAACAATACACACATATGTATGTATGTATGTATGTATGTATCTATCTATCTATCTATCTATCTATCTATCTCTTTCTCTCTTTCTATATGTATATATATATATATATATATAGAGAGAGAGAGAGAGAGAGAGAGAGAGAGAGAGAGAGAGAGAGAGAGAGAGAGAGAGAGAGAGAGAGATGGAAATACTTTTTTAAACATGTTTTCACCTTTTTTTTTAACCTTCTTTTTTTCTTCTCTCCATGTTTTCCTTCTTTCCTCCTTTTTTCCTATGCTGCTGCTTCTTATTTTTCTTCTTTTTCAGACCCTATCATTGCACTATTGCTTATTCAATACCACCAGCAGATGGAGACACTATATTACAACATTAGTTGTGAGCAGCAGTTTGTACAAACAAATGCCTCATAGCTGATGTCCTATCCATTATTGCAATGGATGGCTGGCTGGCAACATTTGTTTTAATTATTCCAATACCACAGTACCAATGCATGGTCAATTAACAAGATTCAGCACCCACTACCTGAAAGACAGCTACCTATCATGTCATGTCCAACCTGCACAGGTGTGCTGGTTGCTGAGCTTATTCAATTAAAGAGGACATTCAGCAGCAGCAGTCCTGTGCCTGGTCGCTCCAACAGGGGCCAGACACAAGCGGCACCACCTATTGTCTTTTGCCTGCAGTAGGGGCCCACTGGACTAGCCAGCAAGCAGCTGCAGCAAATAAACAGGTAATCTTTCTTTCCAACACTGAACCCTGGTGGTGCACTTAATATATGCTACCAGATAGGGGACATATCAGATATTAAACTGATATAAACAGACACCACATTTGATACCAGCCAAAAGGAAGAATGAGAAGTGATAACTGTGAAAGGGGAGGAACCAACGCTGTCCCCTTCACATGCACCATCACTACTTGTAGGAAGGGAGGCTGGCTGGCAGCCTCCAATACACACTCTGGCTGGGTGGCAGTCACCCACCAGTACACACAGCAGACCCTAAACCCATATCATTATTGCTAAGCAGGAAGATGGGAGTCCATTTCACTCTGATGGACCATTTTTAAATGCAATCCATAACCTGGATTTGGCAGGAACCCTTCTTACTCCTCCTACTTGCATTTGATACTGGGTTTAGGATCTGCATAGGAAACACACACACACACACACAAGCACACACTTACCTGTGTTGCCTGCTGACGCCTCCTTGGCTGTCCCCAAACGGTATAAAACCAACAGCCACGGGAAGCTGTAAGGATAGAGGACATACCTGCATCCTATTGGACTCACTTGTCTTGGTTAAATCCAGCTTATTTGAAAACCTATGGATCTGCTGCTTCTGCTCATGGCAGTGCTGCTTCTGACAAGGCTGTTCTTTGGTGGGCCTAGGTGACATCACAATCTCCATGGTTACATACACAACAAAGGTCAGATGTTGTTTACACCTGGCCATGCCAGTGGTATTGAGTAGCATATCACAGTGCTAAGGGTCCTGGATGCAACAATCTTTCAATGGGGAATAGCCGCACTGAGTTTGTCAAGTGCACCTATGTTTGCAACTCCAACAATACACACATATGTATGTATGTATGTATGTATGTATGTATGTATGTATGTATGTATGTATCTATCTATCTATCTATCTATCTATCTATCTATCTCTTTCTCTCTTTCTATATGTATATATATATATAGAGAGAGAGAGAGAGAGAGAGAGAGAGAGAGAGAGAGAGAGAGAGAGAGAGAGAGAGAGAGAGAGATGGAAATACTTTTTTAAACATGTTTTCACCTTTTTTTTTAACCTTCTTTTTTTCTTCTCTCCATGTTTTCCTTCTTTCCTCCTTTTTTCCTATGCTGCTGCTTCTTATTTTTCTTCTTTTTCAGACCCTATCATTGCACTATTGCTTATTCAATACCACCAGCAGATGGAGACACTATATTACAACATTAGTTGTGAGCAGCAGTTTGTACAAACAAATGCCTCATAGCTGATGTCCTATCCATTATTGCAATGGATGGTTGGCTGGCAACATTTGTTTTTATTATTCCAATACCACAGTACCAATGCATGGTCAATCAACAGCAATGACACCCCCATGTCAATTAACAAGATTCAGCACCCACTACCTGAAAGACAGCTACCTATCATGTCATGTCAAACCTGCACAGGTGTGCTGGTTGCTGAGCTTATTCAATTAAAGAGGACATTCAGCAGCAGCAGTCCTGTGCCTGGTCGCTCCAACAGGGGCCAGACACAAGCGGCACCACCTATTGTCTTTTGCCTGCAGTAGGGGCCCACTGGACTAGCCAGCAAGCAGCTGCAGCAGCAGCAAATAAACAGGTAATCTTTCTTTCCAACACTGAACCCTGGTGGTGCACTTAATATATGCTACCAGATAGGGGACATATCAGATATTAAACTGATATAAACAGACACCACATTTGATACCAGCCAAAAGGAAGAATGAGAAGTGATAACTGTGAAAGGGGAGGAACCAACGCTGTCCCCTTCACATGCACCATCACTACTTGTAGGAAGGTAGGCTGGCTGGCAGCCTCCCATACACACTCTGGCTGGGTGGCAGTCACCCACCAGTACACACAGCAGGCCCTAAACCCATATCATTATTGCTAAGCAGGAAGATGGGAGTCCATTTCACTCTGATGGACCATTTTTAAATGCAATCCATAACCTGGCTTTGGCAGGAACCCTTCTTACTCCTCCTACTTGCATTTGATACTGGGTTTAGGATCTGCATAGGAAACACACACACACACACACACACACAAGCACACACTTACCTGTGTTGCCTGCTGACGCCTCCTTGGCTGTCCCCAAACGGTATAAAACCAACAGCCACGGGAAGCTGTAAGGATAGAGGACATACCTGCATCCTATTGGACTCACTTGTCTTGGTTAAATCCAGCTTATTTGAAAACTTATGGTGCTGCTGCTTCTGATCATGGCAGTGCTGCTTCTGACAAGGCTGTTCTTTGGTGGGCCTAGGTGACATCACAATCTCCATGGTTACATACACAACAAAGGTCAGATGTTGTTTACACCTGGCCATGCCAGTGGTATTGAGTAGCATATCACAGTGCTAAGGGTCCTGGATGCAACAATCTTTCAATGGGGAATAGCCGCACTGAGTTTGTCAAGTGCACCCATGTTTGCAACTCCAACAATACACATATATATGTATGTATGTTGTATGTATGTATGTATGTATGTATGTATGTATGTGTATCTATCTATCTATCTATCTATCTCTTTCTCTCTATATGTATATATATATATATATATATATATAATTTTTTTTTCTTTTAAATATATATATATATATATATATATACATATATAGAGAGAGAGAGATGGAAATACTTTTTTAAACATGTTTTCACCTTTTTTTTACCTTCTTTTTTTCTTCTCTCCATGTTTTCCTTCTTTCCTCCTTTTTTCCTATGCTGCTGCTTCTTATTTTTCTTCTTTTTCAGACCCTATCATTGCACTATTGCTTATTCAATACCACCAGCAGATGGAGACACTATATTACAACATTAGTTGTGAGCAGCAGTTTGTACAAACAAATGCCTCATAGCTGATGTCCTATCCATTATTGCAATGGATGGCTGGCTGGCAACATTTGTTTTAATTATTCCAATACCACAGTACCAATGCATGGTCAATTAACAAGATTCAGCACCCACTACCTGAAAGACAGCTACCTATCATGTCATGTCCAACCTGCACAGGTGTGCTGGTTGCTGAGCTTATTCAATTAAAGAGGACATTCAGCAGCAGCAGTCCTGTGCCTGGTCGCTCCAACAGGGGCCAGACACAAGCGGCATCACCTATTGTCTTTTGCCTGCAGTAGGGGCCCACTGGACTAGCCAGCAAGCAGCTGCAGCAAATAAACAGGTAATCTTTCTTTCCAACACTGAACCCTGGTGGTGCACTTAATATATGCTACCAGATAGGGGACATATCAGATATTAAACTGATATAAACAGACACCACATTTGATACCAGCCAAAAGGAAGAATGAGAAGTGATAACTGTGAAAGGGGAGGAACCAACGCTGTCCCCTTCACATGCACCATCACTACTTGTAGGAAGGTAGGCTGGCTGGCAGCCTCCCATACACACTCTGGCTGGGTGGCAGTCACCCACCAGTACACACAGCAGGCCCTAAACCCATATCATTATTGCTAAGCAGGAAGATGGGAGTCCATTTCACTCTGATGGACCATTTTTAAATGCAATCCATAACCTGGCTTTGGCAGGAACCCTTCTTACTCCTCCTACTTGCATTTGATACTGGGTTTAGGATCTGCATAGGAAACACACACACACACACACACAAGCACACACTTACCTGTGTTGCCTGCTGACGCCTCCTTGGCTGTCCCCAAACGGTATAAAACCAACAGCCACGGGAAGCTGTAAGGATAGAGGACATAGCTGCATCCTATTGGACTCACTTGTCTTGGTTAAATCCAGCTTATTTGAAAACCTATGGATCTGCTGCTTCTGCTCATGGCAGTGCTGCTTCTGACAAGGCTGTTCTTTGGTGGGCCTAGGTGACATCACAATCTCCATGGTTACATACACAACAAAGGTCAGATGTTGTTTACACCTGGCCATGCCAGTGGTATTGAGTAGCATATCACACTGCTAAGGGTCCTGGATGCAACAATCTTTCAATGGGGAATAGCCGCACTGAGTTTGTCAAGTGCACCCATGTTTGCAACTCCAACAATACACACATATGTATGTATGTAATGTATGTAATGTATGTAATGTATGTAATGTATGTAATGTATGTATGTATGTATCTATCTATCTATCTATCTATCTATCTATCTATCTCTTTCTCTCTTTCTATATGTATATATATATATATATATATATATATATATAATTTTTTTTTCTTTTAAATATATATATATATATATATACATATATAGAGAGAGAGAGAGAGATGGAAATACTTTTTTAAACATGTTTTCACCTTTTTTTTTAACCTTCTTTTTTTCTTCTCTCCATGTTTTCCTTCTTTCCTCCTTTTTTCCTATGCTGCTGCTTCTTATTTTTCTTCTTTTTCAGACCCTATCATTGCACTATTGCTTATTCAATACCACCAGCAGATGGAGACACTATATTACAACATTAGTTGTGAGCAGCAGTTTGTACAAACAAATGCCTCATAGCTGATGTCCTATCCATTATTGCAATGGATGGTTGGCTGGCAACATTTGTTTTTATTATTCCAATACCACAGTACCAATGCATGGTCAATCAACAGCAATGACACCCCCATGTCAATTAACAAGATTCAGCACCCACTACCTGAAAGACAGCTACCTATCATGTCATGTCCAACCTGCACAGGTGTGCTGGTTGCTGAGCTTATTCAATTAAAGAGGACATTCAGCAGCAGCAGTCCTGTGCCTGGTCGCTCCAACAGGGGCCAGACACAAGCGGCACCACCTATTGTCTTTTGCCTGCAGTAGGGGCCCACTGGACTAGCCAGCAAGCAGCTGCAGCAAATAAACAGGTAATCTTTCTTTCCAACACTGAACCCTGGTGGTGCATTTAATATATGCTACCAGATAGGGGACATATCAGATATTAAACTGATATAAACAGACACCACATTTGATACCAGCCAAAAGGAAGAATGAGAAGTGATAACTGTGAAAGGGGAGGAACCAACGCTGTCCCCTTCACATGCACCATCACTACTTGTAGGAAGGGAGGCTGGCTGGCAGCCTCCCATACACACTCTGGCTGGGTGGCAGTCACCCACCAGTACACACAGCAGACCCTAAACCCATATCATTATTGCTAAGCAGGAAGATGGGAGTCCATTTCACTCTGATGGACCATTTTTTAATGCAATCCATAACCTGGCTTTGGCAGGAACCCTTCTTACTCCTCCTACTTGCATTTGATACTGGGTTTAGGATCTGCATAGGAAACACACACACACACACACAAGCACACACTTACCTGTGTTGCCTGCTGACGCCTCCTTGGCTGTCCCCAAACGGTATAAAACCAACAGCCACGGGAAGCTGTAAGGATAGAGGACATACCTGCATCCTATTGGACTCACTTGTCTTGGTTAAATCCAGCTTATTTGAAAACCTATGGATCTGCTGCTTCTGCTCATGGCAGTGCTGCTTCTGACAAGGCTGTTCTTTGGTGGGCCTAGGTGACATCACAATCTCCATGGTTACATACACAACAAAGGTCAGATGTTGTTTACACCTGGCCATGCCAGTGGTATTGAGTAGCATATCACAGTGCTAAGGGTCCTGGATGCAACAATCTTTCAATGGGGAATAGCCGCACTGAGTTTGTCAAGTGCACCCATGTTTGCAACTCCAACAATACACACATATGTATGTATGTATGTATGTATGTATGTATGTATGTATCTATCTATCTATCTATCTCTTTCTCTCTTTCTATATGTATATATATATATATATATATATAGAGAGAGAGAGAGAGAGAGAGAGAGAGAGAGAGAGAGATGGAAATACTTTTTTAAACATGTTTTCACCTTTTTTTTTAACCTTCTTTTTTTCTTCTCTCCCTGTTTTCCTTCTTTCCTCCTTTTTTCCTATGCTGCTGCTTCTTATTTTTCTTCTTTTTCAGACCCTATCATTGCACTATTGCTTATTCAATACCACCAGCAGATGGAGACACTAAATTACAACATTAGTTGTGAGCAGCAGTTTGTACAAACAAATGCCTCATAGCTGATGTCCTATCCATTATTGCAATGGATGGTTGGCTGGCAACATTTGTTTTTATTATTCCAATACCACAGTACCAATGCATGGTCAATCAACAGCAATGACACCCCCATGTCAATTAACAAGATTCAGCACCCACTACCTGAAAGACAGCTACCTATCATGTCATGTCCAACCTGCTCAGGTGTGCTGGTTGCTGAGCTTATTCAATTAAAGAGGACATTCAGCAGCAGCAGTCCTGTGCCTGGTCGCTGCAACAGGGGCCAGACACAAGCGGCACCACCTATTGTCTTTTGCCTGCAGTAGGGGCCCACTGGACTAGCCAGCAAGCAGCTGCAGCAGTAAATAAACAGGTAATCTTTCTTTCCAACACTGAACCCTGGTGGTGCACTTAATATATGCTACCAGATAGGGGACATATCAGATAGTAAACTGATATAAACAGACACCACATTTGATACCAGCCAAAAGGAAGAATGAGAAGTGATAACTGTGAAAGGGGAGGAACCAACGCTGTCCCCTTCACATGCACCATCACTACTTGTAGGAAGGTAGGCTGGCTGGCAGCCTCCCATACACACTCTGGCTGGGTGGCAGTCACCCACCAGTACACACAGCAGGCCCTAAACCCATATCATTATTGCTAAGCAGGAAGATGGGAGTCCATTTCACTCTGATGAACCATTTTTAAATGCAATCCATAACCTGGCTTTGGCAGGAACCCTTCTTACTCCTCCTACTTGCATTTGATACTGGGTTTAGGATCTGCATAGGAAACACACACACACACACACACACACACAAGCACACACTTACCTGTGTTGCCTGCTGACGCCTCCTTGGCTGTCCCCAAACGGTATAAAACCAACAGCCACGGGAAGCTGTAAGGATAGAGGACATACCTGCATCCTATTGGACTCACTTGTCTTGGTTAAATCCAGCTTATTTGAAAACTTATGGTGCTGCTGCTTCTGATCATGGCAGTGCTGCTTCTGACAAGGCTGTTCTTTGGTGGGCCTAGGTGACATCACAATCTCCATGGTTACATACACAACAAAGGTCAGATGTTGTTTACACCTGGCCATGCCAGTGGTATTGAGTAGCATATCACAGTGCTAAGGGTCCTGGATGCAACAATCTTTCAATGGGGAATAGCCGCACTGAGTTTGTCAAGTGCACCCATGTTTGCAACTCCAACAATACACACATATGTATGTATGTATGTATGTTGTATGTATGTATGTATGTGTATCTATCTATCTATCTATCTATCTCTTTCTCTCTCTCTATATGTGTATATATATATATATATATATATAATTTTTTTTTCTTTTAAATATATATATATATATATATATATATATATATATATATATACATATATATAGAGAGAGAGAGATGGAAATACTTTTTTAAACATGTTTTCACCTTTTTTTTACCTTCTTTTTTTCTTCTCTCCATGTTTTCCTTCTTTCCTCCTTTTTTCCTATGCTGCTGCTTCTTATTTTACTCCTTTTTCAGACCCTATCATTGCACTATTGCTTATTCAATACCACCAGCAGATGGAGACACTATATTACAACATTAGTCGTGAGCAGCAGTTTGTACAAACAAATGCCTCATAGCTGATGTCCTATCCATTATTGCAATGGATGGCTGGCTGGCAACATTTGTTTTAATTATTCCAATACCACAGTACCAATGCATGGTCAATCAACAGCAATGACACCCCCATGTCAATTAACAAGATTCAGCACCCACTACCTGAAAGACAGCTACCTATCATGTCATGTCCAACCTGCACAGGTGTGCTGGTTGCTGAGCTTATTCAATTAAAGAGGACATTCAGCAGCAGCAGTCCTGTGCCTGGTCGCTCCAACAGGGGCCAGACACAAGCGGCACCACCTATTGTCTTTTGCCTGCAGTAAGGGCCCACTGGACTAGCCAGCAAGCAGCTGCAGCAGTAAATAAACAGGTAATCTTTCTTTCCAACACTGAACCCTGGTGGTGCACTTAATATATGCTACCAGATAGGGGACATATCAGATATTAAACTGATATAAACAGACACCACATTTGATACCAGCCAAAAGGAAGAATGAGAAGTGATAACTGTGAAAGGGGAGGAACCAACGCTGTCCCCTTCACATGCACCATCACTACTTGTAGGAAGGTAGGCTGGCTGGCAGCCTCCCATACACACTCTGGCTGGGTGGCAGTCACCCACCAGTACACACAGCAGGCCCTAAACCCATATCATTATTGCTAAGCAGGAAGATGGGAGTCCATTTCACTCTGATGGACCATTTTTAAATGCAATCCATAACCTGGCTTTGGCAGGAACCCTTCTTACTCCTCCTACTTGCATTTGATACTGGGTTTAGGATCTGCATAGGAAACACACACACACACACACACACACACACACAAGCACACACTTACCTGTGTTGTCTGCTGACACCTCCTTGGCTGTCCCCAAACGGTATAAAACCAACAGCCACGGGAAGCTGTAAGGATAGAGGACATACCTGCATCCTATTGGACTCACTTGTCTTGGTTAAATCCAGCTTATTTGAAAACTTATGGTGCTGCTGCTTCTGATCATGGCAGTGCTGCTTCTGACAAGGCTGTTCTTTGGTGGGCCTAGGTGACATCACAATCTCCATGGTTACATACACAACAAAGGTCAGATGTTGTTTACACCTGGCCATGCCAGTGGTATTGAGTAGCATATCACAGTGCTAAGGGTCCTGGATGCAACAATCTTTCAATGGGGAATAGCCGCACTGAGTTTGTCAAGTGCACCCATGTTTGCAACTCCAACAATACACACATATATATGTATGTATGTTGTATGTATGTATGTATGTATGTATGTATGTATGTGTATCTATCTATCTATCTCTTTCTCTCTCTCTCTCTATATGTATATATATATATATATATATATATATATATAATTTTTTTTTCTTTTAAATATATATATATATATATATATACATATATAGAGAGAGAGAGATGGAAATACTTTTTTAAACATGTTTTCACCTTTTTTTTACCTTCTTTTTTTCTTCTCTCCATGTTTTCCTTCTTTCCTCCTTTTTTCCTATGCTGCTGCTTCTTATTTTTCTTCTTTTTCAGACCCTATCATTGCACTATTGCTTATTCAATACCACCAGCAGATGGAGACACTATATTACAACATTAGTTGTGAGCAGCAGTTTGTACAAACAAATGCCTCATAGCTGATGTCCTATCCATTATTGCAATGGATGGCTGGCTGGCAACATTTGTTTTAATTATTCCAATACCACAGTACCAATGCATGGTCAATTAACAAGATTCAGCACCCACTACCTGAAAGACAGCTACCTATCATGTCATGTCCAACCTGCACAGGTGTGCTGGTTGCTGAGCTTATTCAATTAAAGAGGACATTCAGCAGCAGCAGTCCTGTGCCTGGTCGCTCCAACAGGGGCCAGACACAAGCGGCACCACCTATTGTCTTTTGCCTGCAGTAGGGGCCCACTGGACTAGCCAGCAAGCAGCTGCAGCAAATAAACAGGTAATCTTTCTTTCCAACACTGAACCCTGGTGGTGCACTTAATATATGCTACCAGATAGGGGACATATCAGATATTAAACTGATATAAACAGACACCACATTTGATACCAGCCAAAAGGAAGAATGAGAAGTGATAACTGTGAAAGGGGAGGAACCAACGCTGTCCCCTTCACATGCACCATCACTACTTGTAGGAAGGGAGGCTGGCTGGCAGCCTCCCATACACACTCTGGCTGGGTGGCAGTCACCCACCAGTACACACAGCAGACCCTAAACCCATATCATTATTGCTAAGCAGGAAGATGGGAGTCCATTTCACTCTGATGGACCATTTTTAAATGCAATCCATAACCTGGCTTTGGCAGGAACCCTTCTTACTCCTCCTACTTGCATTTGATACTGGGTTTAGGATCTGCATAGGAAACACACACACACACACACACACACACAAGCACACACTTACCTGTGTTGCCTGCTGACGCCTCCTTGGCTGTCCCCAAACGGTATAAAACCAACAGCCACGGGAAGCTGTAAGGATAGAGGACATACCTGCATCCTATTGGACTCACTTGTCTTGGTTAAATCCAGCTTATTTGAAAACCTATGGATCTGCTGCTTCTGCTCATGGCAGTGCTGCTTCTGACAAGGCTGTTCTTTGGTGGGCCTAGGTGACATCACAATCTCCATGGTTACATACACAACAAAGGTCAGATGTTGTTTACACCTGGCCATGCCAGTGGTATTGAGTAGCATATCACAGTGCTAAGGGTCCTGGATGCAACAATCTTTCAATGGGGAATAGCCGCACTGAGTTTGTCAAGTGCACCCATGTTTGCAACTCCAACAATACACACATATGTATGTATGTATGTATGTATGTATGTATGTATGTATCTATGTATCTATGTATCTATCTATCTATCTATCTATCTATCTATCTCTTTCTCTCTTTCTATATGTATATATATATATAGAGAGAGAGAGAGAGAGAGAGAGAGAGAGAGAGAGAGAGAGAGAGAGAGAGAGAGAGAGAGATGGAAATACTTTTTTAAACATGTTTTCACCTTTTTTTTTAACCTTCTTTTTTTCTTCTCTCCATGTTTTCCTTCTTTCCTCCTTTTTTCCTATGCTGCTGCTTCTTATTTTTCTTCTTTTTCAGACCCTATCATTGCACTATTGCTTATTCAATACCACCAGCAGATGGAGACACTATATTACAACATTAGTTGTGAGCAGCAGTTTGTACAAACAAATGCCTCATAGCTGATGTCCTATCCATTATTGCAATGGATGGTTGGCTGGCAACATTTGT
The DNA here is from genome assembly GCF_029499605.1 of Hyla sarda. NCBI lineage: Eukaryota > Metazoa > Chordata > Amphibia > Anura > Hylidae > Hyla > Hyla sarda. Next base: position 151,116 of record NW_026610500.1, read on the forward strand.
TTTTATTATTCCAATACCACAGTACCAATGCATGGTCAATCAACAGCAATGACACCCCCATGTCAATTAACAAGATTCAGCACCCACTACCTGAAAGACAGCTACCTATCATGTCATGTCCAACCTGCTCAGGTGTGCTGGTTGCTGAGCTTATTCAATTAAAGAGGACATTCAGCAGCAGCAGTCCTGTGCCTGGTCGCTCCAACAGGGGCCAGACACAAGCGACACCACCTATTGTCTTTTGCCTGCAGTAGGGGCCCACTGGACTAGCCAGCAAGCAGCTGCAGCAGTAAATAAACAGGTAATCTTTCTTTCCAACACTGAACCCTGGTGGTGCACTTAATATATGCTACCAGATAGGGGACATATCAGATATTAAACTGATATAAACAGACACCACATTTGATACCAGCCAAAAGGAAGAATGAGAAGTGATAACTGTGAAAGGGGAGGAACCAACGCTGTCCCCTTCACATGCACCATCACTACTTGTAGGAAGGTAGGCTGGCTGGCAGCCTCCCATACACACTCTGGCTGGGTGGCAGTCACCCACCAGTACACACAGCAGGCCCTAAACCCATATCATTATTGCTAAGCAGGAAGATGGGAGTCCATTTCACTCTGATGGACCATTTTTAAATGCAATCCATAACCTGGCTTTGGCAGGAACCCTTCTTACTCCTCCTACTTGCATTTGATACTGGGTTTAGGATCTGCATAGGAAACACACACACACACACACACACACACACACACACACACAAGCACACACTTACCTGTGTTGTCTGCTGACGCCTCCTTGGCTGTCCCCAAACGGTATAAAACCAACAGCCACGGGAAGCTGTAAGGATAGAGGACATACCTGCATCCTATTGGACTCACTTGTCTTGGTTAAATCCAGCTTATTTGAAAACTTATGGTGCTGCTGCTTCTGATCATGGCAGTGCTGCTTCTGACAAGGCTGTTCTTTGGTGGGCCTAGGTGACATCACAATCTCCATGGTTACATACACAACAAAGGTCAGATGTTGTTTACACCTGGCCATGCCAGTGGTATTGAGTAGCATATCACAGTGCTAAGGGTCCTGGATGCAACAATCTTTCAATGGGGAATAGCCGCACTGAGTTTGTCAAGTGCACCCATGTTTGCAACTCCAACAATACACACATATATATGTATGTATGTTGTATGTATGTATGTATGTATGTATGTATGTGTATCTATCTATCTATCTATCTATCTATCTCTTTCTCTCTCTCTATATGTATATATATATATATATATATATATAATTTTTTTTTCTTTTAAATATATATATATATATATATACATATATAGAGAGAGAGAGATGGAAATACTTTTTTAAACATGTTTTCACCTTTTTTTTACCTTCTTTTTTTCTTCTCTCCATGTTTTCCTTCTTTCCTCCTTTTTTCCTATGCTGCTGCTTCTTATTTTTCTTCTTTTTCAGACCCTATCATTGCACTATTGCTTATTCAATACCACCAGCAGATGGAGACACTATATTACAACATTAGTTGTGAGCAGCAGTTTGTACAAACAAATGCCTCATAGCTGATGTCCTATCCATTATTGCAATGGATGGCTGGCTGGCAACATTTGTTTTAATTATTCCAATACCACAGTACCAATGCATGGTCAATTAACAAGATTCAGCACCCACTACCTGAAAGACAGCTACCTATCATGTCATGTCCAACCTGCACAGGTGTGCTGGTTGCTGAGCTTATTCAATTAAAGAGGACATTCAGCAGCAGCAGTCCTGTGCCTGGTCGCTCCAACAGGGGCCAGACACAAGCGGCACCACCTATTGTCTTTTGCCTGCAGTAGGGGCCTACTGGACTAGCCAGCAAGCAGCTGCAGCAAATAAACAGGTAATCTTTCTTTCCAACACTGAACCCTGGTGGTGCACTTAATATATGCTACCAGATAGGGGACATATCAGATATTAAACTGATATAAACAGACACCACATTTGATACCAGCCAAAAGGAAGAATGAGAAGTGATAACTGTGAAACGGGAGGAACCAACGCTGTCCCCTTCACATGCACCATCACTACTTGTAGGAAGGGAGGCTGGCTGGCAGCCTCCCATACACACTCTGGCTGGGTGGCAGTCACCCACCAGTACACACAGCAGACCCTAAACCCATATCATTATTGCTAAGCAGGAAGATGGGAGTCCATTTCACTCTGATGGACCATTTTTAAATGCAATCCATAACCTGGATTTGGCAGGAACCCTTCTTACTCCTCCTACTTGCATTTGATACTGGGTTTAGGATCTGCATAGGAAACACACACACACACACACACACACACACACAAGCACACACTTACCTGTGTTGCCTGCTGACGCCTCCTTGGCTGTCCCCAAACGGTATAAAACCAACAGTCACGGGAAGCTGTAAGGATAGAGGACATACCTGCATGCTATTGGACTCACTTGTCTTGGTTAAATCCAGCTTATTTGAAAACCTATGGATCTGCTGCTTCTGCTCATGGCAGTGCTGCTTCTGACAAGGCTGTTCTTTGGTGGGCCTAGGTGACATCACAATCTCCATGGTTACATACACAACAAAGGTCAGATGTTGTTTACACCTGGCCATGCCAGTGGTATTGAGTAGCATATCACAGTGCTAAGGGTCCTGGATGCAACAATCTTTCAATGGGGAATAGCCGCACTGAGTTTGTCAAGTGCACCCATGTTTGCAACTCCAACAATACACACATATGTATGTATGTATGTATGTAATGTATGTATGTAATGTATGTAATGTATGTATCTATCTATCTATCTATCTATCTCTTTCTCTCTTTCTATATGTATATATATATATATATATATATATATATTTTTTTTTTTTCTTTTAAATATATATATATATATATATATATATATATACATATATAGAGAGAGAGAGATGGAAATACTTTTTTAAACATGTTTTCACCTTTTTTTTTAACCTTCTTTTTTTCTTCTCTCCATGTTTTCCTTCTTTCCTCCTTTTTTCCTATGCTGCTGCTTCTTATTTTTCTTCTTTTTCAGACCCTATCATTGCACTATTGCTTATTCAATACCACCAGCAGATGGAGACACTATATTACAACATTAGTTGTGAGCAGCAGTTTGTACAAACAAATGCCTCATAGCTGATGTCCTATCCATTATTGCAATGGATGGTTGGCTGGCAACATTTGTTTTTATTATTCCAATACCACAGTACCAATGCATGGTCAATCAACAGCAATGACACCCCCATGTCAATTAACAAGATTCAGCACCCACTACCTGAAAGACAGCTACCTATCATCTCATGTCCAACCTGCACAGGTGTGCTGGTTGCTGAGCTCATTCAATTAAAGAGGACATTCAGCAGCAGCAGTCCTGTGCCTGGTTGCTGCAACAGGGGCCAGACACAAGCGGCACCACCTATTGTCTTTTGCCTGCAGTAGGGGCCCACTGGACTAGCCAGCAAGCAGCTGCAGCAGTAAATAAACAGGTAATCTTTCTTTCCAACACTGAACCCTGGTGGTGCACTTAATATATGCTACCAGATAGGAGACATATCAGATAGTAAACTGATATAAACAGACACCACATTTGATACCAGCCAAAAGGAAGAATGAGAAGTGATAACTGTGAAAGGGGAGGAACCAACGCTGTCCCCTTCACATGCACCATCACTACTTGTAGAAAGGTAGGCTGGCTGGCAGCCTCCCATACACACTCTGGCTGGGTGGCAGTCACCCACCAGTACACACAGCAGGCCCTAAAGCCATATCATTATTGCTAAGCAGGAAGATAAGATGGGAGTCCATTTCACTCTGATGGACCATTTTTAAATGCAATCCATAACCTGGCTTTGGCAGGAACCCTTCTTACTCCTCCTACTTGCATTTGATACTGGGTTTAGGATCTGCATAGGAAACACACACACACACACACACACACACACACAAGCACACACTTACCTGTGTTGCCTGCTGACGCCTCCTTGGCTGTCCCCAAACGGTATAAAACCAACAGCCACGGGAAGCTGTAAGGATAGAGGACATACCTGCATCCTATTGGACTCACTTGTCTTGGTTAAATCCAGCTTATTTGAAAACTTATGGTGCTGCTGCTTCTGATCATGGCAGTGCTGCTTCTGACAAGGCTATTCTTTGGTGGGCCTAGGTGACATCACAATCTCCATGGTTACATACACAACAAAGGTCAGATGTTGTTTACACCTGGCCATGCCAGTGGTATTGAGTAGCATATCACAGTGCTAAGGGTCCTGGATGCAACAATCTTTCAATGGGGAATAGCCGCACTGAGTTTGTCAAGTGCACCCATGTTTGCAACTCCAACAATACACACATATGTATGTATGTATGTATGTTGTATGTATGTATGTATGTGTATCTATCTATCTATCTCTTTCTCTCTCTCTATATGTGTATATATATATATATATATATTTTTTTTTTTTTTCTTTTAAATATATATATATATATATATACATATATAGAGAGAGAGAGAGATGGAAATACTTTTTTAAACATGTTTTCACCTTTTTTTTACCTTCTTTTTTTCTTCTCTCCATGTTTTCCTTCTTTCCTCCTTTTTTCCTATGCTGCTGCTTCTTATTTTACTCCTTTTTCAGACCCTATCATTGCACTATTGCTTATTCAATACCACCAGCAGATGGAGACACTATATTACAACATTAGTCGTGAGCAGCAGTTTGTACAAACAAATGCCTCATAGCTGATGTCCTATCCATTATTGCAATGGATGGCTGGCTGGCAACATTTGTTTTAATTATTCCAATACCACAGTACCAATGCATGGTCAATCAACAGCAATGACACCCCCATGTCAATTAACAAGATTCAGCACCCACTACCTGAAAGACAGCTACCTATCATGTCATGTCCAACCTGCACAGGTGTGCTGGTTGCTGAGTTTATTCAATTAAAGAGGACATTCAGCAGCAGCAGTCCTGTGCCTGGTCGCTCCAACAGGGGCCAGACACAAGCGGCACCACCTATTGTCTTTTGCCTGCAGTAGGGGCCCACTGGACTAGCCAGCAAGCAGCTGCAGCAGTAAATAAACAGGTAATCTTTCTTTCCAACACTGAACCCTGGTGGTGCACTTAATATATGCTACCAGATAGGGGACATATCAGATAGTAAACTGATATAAACAGACACCACATTTGATACCAGCCAAAAGGAAGAATGAGAAGTGATAACTGTGAAAGGGGAGGAACCAACGCTGTCCCCTTCACATGCACCATCACTACTTGTAGGAAGGTAGGCTGGCTGGCAGCCTCCCATACACACTCTGGCTGGGTGGCAGTCACCCACCAGTACACACAGCAGGCCCCAAACCCATATCATTATTGCTAAGCAGGAAGATGGGAGTCCATTTCACTCTGATGGACCATTTTTAAATGCAATCCATAACCTGGCTTTGGCAGGAACCCTTCTTACTCCTCCTACTTGCATTTGATACTGGGTTTAGGATCTGCATAGGAAACACACACACACACACACACACACACAAGCACACACTTACCTGTGTTGCCTGCTGACGCCTCCTTGGCTGTCCCCAAACGGTATAAAACCAACAGCCACGGGAAGCTGTAAGGATAGAGGACATACCTGCATCCTATTGGACTCACTTGTCTTGGTTAAATCCAGCTTATTTGAAAACTTATGGTGCTGCTGCTTCTGATCATGGCAGTGCTGCTTCTGACAAGGCTGTTCTTTGGTGGGCCTAGGTGACATCACAATCTCCATGGTTACATACACAACAAAGGTCAGATGTTGTTTACACCTGGCCATGCCAGTGGTATTGAGTAGCATATCACAGTGCTAAGGGTCCTGGATGCAACAATCTTTCAATGGGGAATAGCCGCACTGAGTTTGTCAAGTGCACCCATGTTTGCAACTCCAACAATACACACATATGTATGTATGTATGTATGTTGTATGTATGTATGTATGTATGTATGTATGTGTATCTATCTATCTATCTATCTCTTTCTCTCTTTCTATATGTGTATATATATATATATAGAGAGAGAGAGAGAGAGAGAGAGAGAGAGAGAGAGAGATGGAAATACTTTTTTAAACATGTTTTCACCTTTTTTTTTAACCTTCTTTTTTTCTTCTCTCCATGTTTTCCTTCTTTCCTCCTTTTTTCCTATGCTGCTGCTTCTTATTTTTCTTCTTTTTCAGACCCTATCATTGCACTATTGCTTATTCAATACCACCAGCAGATGGAGACACTATATTACAACATTAGTTGTGAGCAGCAGTTTGTACAAACAAATGCCTCATAGCTGATGTCCTATCCATTATTGCAATGGATGGTTGGCTGGCAACATTTGTTTTTATTATTCCAATACCACAGTACCAATGCATGGTCAATCAACAGCAATGACACCCCCATGTCAATTAACAAGATTCAGCACCCACTACCTGAAAGACAGCTACCTATCATCTCATGTCCAACCTGCACAGGTGTGCTGGTTGCTGAGCTCATTCAATTAAAGAGGACATTCAGCAGCAGCAGTCCTGTGCCTGGTTGCTGCAACAGGGGCCAGACACAAGCGGCACCACCTATTGTCTTTTGCCTGCAGTAGGGGCCCACTGGACTAGCCAGCAAGCAGCTGCAGCAGTAAATAAACAGGTAATCTTTCTTTCCAACACTGAACCCTGGTGGTGCACTTAATATATGCTACCAGATAGGAGACATATCAGATAGTAAACTGATATAAACAGACACCACATTTGATACCAGCCAAAAGGAAGAATGAGAAGTGATAACTGTGAAAGGGGAGGAACCAACGCTGTCCCCTTCACATGCACCATCACTACTTGTAGAAAGGTAGGCTGGCTGGCAGCCTCCCATACACACTCTGGCTGGGTGGCAGTCACCCACCAGTACACACAGCAGGCCCTAAAGCCATATCATTATTGCTAAGCAGGAAGATAAGATGGGAGTCCATTTCACTCTGATGGACCATTTTTAAATGCAATCCATAACCTGGCTTTGGCAGGAACCCTTCTTACTCCTCCTACTTGCATTTGATACTGGGTTTAGGATCTGCATAGGAAACACACACACACACACACACACACACACACAAGCACACACTTACCTGTGTTGCCTGCTGACGCCTCCTTGGCTGTCCCCAAACGGTATAAAACCAACAGCCACGGGAAGCTGTAAGGATAGAGGACATACCTGCATCCTATTGGACTCACTTGTCTTGGTTAAATCCAGCTTATTTGAAAACTTATGGTGCTGCTGCTTCTGATCATGGCAGTGCTGCTTCTGACAAGGCTATTCTTTGGTGGGCCTAGGTGACATCACAATCTCCATGGTTACATACACAACAAAGGTCAGATGTTGTTTACACCTGGCCATGCCAGTGGTATTGAGTAGCATATCACAGTGCTAAGGGTCCTGGATGCAACAATCTTTCAATGGGGAATAGCCGCACTGAGTTTGTCAAGTGCACCCATGTTTGCAACTCCAACAATACACACATATGTATGTATGTATGTATGTTGTATGTATGTATGTATGTGTATCTATCTATCTATCTCTTTCTCTCTCTCTATATGTGTATATATATATATATATATATTTTTTTTTTTTTTCTTTTAAATATATATATATATATATATACATATATAGAGAGAGAGAGAGATGGAAATACTTTTTTAAACATGTTTTCACCTTTTTTTTACCTTCTTTTTTTCTTCTCTCCATGTTTTCCTTCTTTCCTCCTTTTTTCCTATGCTGCTGCTTCTTATTTTACTCCTTTTTCAGACCCTATCATTGCACTATTGCTTATTCAATACCACCAGCAGATGGAGACACTATATTACAACATTAGTCGTGAGCAGCAGTTTGTACAAACAAATGCCTCATAGCTGATGTCCTATCCATTATTGCAATGGATGGCTGGCTGGCAACATTTGTTTTAATTATTCCAATACCACAGTACCAATGCATGGTCAATCAACAGCAATGACACCCCCATGTCAATTAACAAGATTCAGCACCCACTACCTGAAAGACAGCTACCTATCATGTCATGTCCAACCTGCACAGGTGTGCTGGTTGCTGAGTTTATTCAATTAAAGAGGACATTCAGCAGCAGCAGTCCTGTGCCTGGTCGCTCCAACAGGGGCCAGACACAAGCGGCACCACCTATTGTCTTTTGCCTGCAGTAGGGGCCCACTGGACTAGCCAGCAAGCAGCTGCAGCAGTAAATAAACAGGTAATCTTTCTTTCCAACACTGAACCCTGGTGGTGCACTTAATATATGCTACCAGATAGGGGACATATCAGATAGTAAACTGATATAAACAGACACCACATTTGATACCAGCCAAAAGGAAGAATGAGAAGTGATAACTGTGAAAGGGGAGGAACCAACGCTGTCCCCTTCACATGCACCATCACTACTTGTAGGAAGGTAGGCTGGCTGGCAGCCTCCCATACACACTCTGGCTGGGTGGCAGTCACCCACCAGTACACACAGCAGGCCCCAAACCCATATCATTATTGCTAAGCAGGAAGATGGGAGTCCATTTCACTCTGATGGACCATTTTTAAATGCAATCCATAACCTGGCTTTGGCAGGAACCCTTCTTACTCCTCCTACTTGCATTTGATACTGGGTTTAGGATCTGCATAGGAAACACACACACACACACACACACACACAAGCACACACTTACCTGTGTTGCCTGCTGACGCCTCCTTGGCTGTCCCCAAACGGTATAAAACCAACAGCCACGGGAAGCTGTAAGGATAGAGGACATACCTGCATCCTATTGGACTCACTTGTCTTGGTTAAATCCAGCTTATTTGAAAACTTATGGTGCTGCTGCTTCTGATCATGGCAGTGCTGCTTCTGACAAGGCTGTTCTTTGGTGGGCCTAGGTGACATCACAATCTCCATGGTTACATACACAACAAAGGTCAGATGTTGTTTACACCTGGCCATGCCAGTGGTATTGAGTAGCATATCACAGTGCTAAGGGTCCTGGATGCAACAATCTTTCAATGGGGAATAGCCGCACTGAGTTTGTCAAGTGCACCCATGTTTGCAACTCCAACAATACACACATATGTATGTATGTATGTATGTTGTATGTATGTATGTATGTATGTATGTATGTGTATCTATCTATCTATCTATCTCTTTCTCTCTTTCTATATGTGTATATATATATATATAGAGAGAGAGAGAGAGAGAGAGAGAGAGAGAGAGAGAGATGGAAATACTTTTTTAAACATGTTTTCACCTTTTTTTTTAACCTTCTTTTTTTCTTCTCTCCATGTTTTCCTTCTTTCCTCCTTTTTTCCTATGCTGCTGCTTCTTATTTTTCTTCTTTTTCAGACCCTATCATTGCACTATTGCTTATTCAATACCACCAGCAGATGGAGACACTATATTACAACATTAGTTGTGAGCAGCAGTTTGTACAAACAAATGCCTCATAGCTGATGTCCTATCCATTATTGCAATGGATGGTTGGCTGGCAACATTTGTTTTTATTATTCCAATACCACAGTACCAATGCATGGTCAATCAACAGCAATGACACCCCCATGTCAATTAACAAGATTCAGCACCCACTACCTGAAAGACAGCTACCTATCATGTCATGTCCAACCTGCACAGGTGTGCTGGTTGCTGAGCTTATTCAATTAAAGAGGACATTCAGCAGCAGCAGTCCTGTGCCTGGTCGCTCCAACAGGGGCCAGACACAAGCGGCACCACCTATTGTCTTTTGCCTGCAGCAGGGGCCCACTGGACTAGCCAGCAAGCAGCTGCAGCAGTAAATAAACAGGTAATCTTTCTTTCCAACACTGAACCATGGTGGTGCACTTAATATATGCTACCAGATAGGGGACAAATCAGATATTAAACTGATATAAACAGACACCACATTTGATACCAGCCAAAAGGAAGAATGAGAAGTGATAACTGTGAAAGGGGAGGAACCAACGCTGTCCCCTTCACATGCACCATCACTACTTGTAGGAAGGTAGGCTGGCTGGCAGCCTCCCATACACACTCTGGCTGGGTGGCAGTCACCCACCAGTACACACAGCAGGCCCTAAACCCATATCATTATTGCTAAGCAGGAAGATGGGAGTCCATTTCACTCTGATGGACCATTTTTAAATGCAATCCATAACCTGGCTTTGGCAGGAACCCTTCTTACTCCTCCTACTTGCATTTGATACTGGGTTTAGGATCTGCATAGGAAACACACACACACACTTACCTGTGTTGTCTGCTGACGCCTCCTTGGCTGTCCCCAAACGGTATAAAACCAACAGCCACGGGAAGCTGTAAGGATAGAGGACATACCTGCATCCTATTGGACTCACTTGTCTTGGTTAAATCCAGCTTATTTGAAAACTTATGGTGCTGCTGCTTCTGATCATGGCAGTGCTGCTTCTGACAAGGCTGTTCTTTGGTGGGCCTAGGTGACATCACAATCTCCATGGTTACATACACAACAAAGGTCAGATGTTGTTTACACCTGGCCATGCCAGTGGTATTGAGTAGCATATCACAGTGCTAAGGGTCCTGGATGCAACAATCTTTCAATGGGGAATAGCCGCACTGAGTTTGTCAAGTGCACCCATGTTTGCAACTCCAACAATACACACATATATATGTATGTATGTTGTATGTATGTATGTGTATCTATCTATCTATCTATCTATCTATCTCTTTCTCTCTCTCTATATGTATATATATATATATATATATATATATATATATATAATTTTTTTTTCTTTTAAATATATATATATATATATATACATATATAGAGAGAGAGAGATGGAAATACTTTTTTAAACATGTTTTCACCTTTTTTTTACCTTCTTTTTTTCTTCTCTCCATGTTTTCCTTCTTTCCTCCTTTTTTCCTATGCTGCTGCTTCTTATTTTTCCTCTTTTTCAGACCCTATCATTGCACTATTGCTTATTCAATACCACCAGCAGATGGAGACACTATATTACAACATTAGTTGTGAGCAGCAGTTTGTACAAACAAATGCCTCATAGCTGATGTCCTATCCATTATTGCAATGGATGGCTGGCTGGCAACATTTGTTTTAATTATTCCAATACCACAGTACCAATGCATGGTCAATTAACAAGATTCAGCACCCACTACCTGAAAGACAGCTACCTATCATGTCATGTCCAACCTGCACAGGTGTGCTGGTTGCTGAGCTTATTCAATTAAAGAGGACATTCAGCAGCAGCAGTCCTGTGCCTGGTCGCTCCAACAGGGGCCAGACACAAGCGGCACCACCTATTGTCTTTTGCCTGCAGTAGGGGCCCACTGGACTAGCCAGCAAGCAGCTGCAGCAAATAAACAGGTAATCTTTCTTTCCAACACTGAACCCTGGTGGTGCACTTAATATATGCTACCAGATAGGGGACATATCAGATATTAAACTGATATAAACAGACACCACATTTGATACCAGCCAAAAGGAAGAATGAGAAGTGATAACTGTGAAAGGGGAGGAACCAACGCTGTCCCCTTCACATGCACCATCACTACTTGTAGGAAGGGAGGCTGGCTGGCAGCCTCCAATACACACTCTGGCTGGGTGGCAGTCACCCACCAGTACACACAGCAGACCCTAAACCCATATCATTATTGCTAAGCAGGAAGATGGGAGTCCATTTCACTCTGATGGACCATTTTTAAATGCAATCCATAACCTGGATTTGGCAGGAACCCTTCTTACTCCTCCTACTTGCATTTGATACTGGGTTTAGGATCTGCATAGGAAACACACACACACACACACACACAAGCACACACTTACCTGTGTTGCCTGCTGACGCCTCCTTGGCTGTCCCCAAACGGTATAAAACCAAAAGCCACGGGAAGCTGTAAGGATAGAGGACATACCTGCATCCTATTGGACTCACTTGTCTTGGTTAAATCCAGCTTATTTGAAAACCTATGGATCTGCTGCTTCTGCTCATGGCAGTGCTGCTTCTGACAAGGCTGTTCTTTGGTGGGCCTAGGTGACATCACAATCTCCATGGTTACATACACAACAAAGGTCAGATGTTGTTTACACCTGGCCATGCCAGTGGTATTGAGTAGCATATCACAGTGCTAAGGGTCCTGGATGCAACAATCTTTCAATGGGGAATAGCCGCACTGAGTTTGTCAAGTGCACCCATGTTTGCAACTCCAACAATACACACATATGTATGTATGTATGTATGTATGTATGTATGTATGTATCTATGTATCTATCTATCTATCTATCTATCTATCTCTTTCTCTCTTTCTATATGTATATATATATATATAGAGAGAGAGAGAGAGAGAGAGAGAGAGAGAGAGAGAGAGAGAGAGAGAGAGAGAGAGAGAGAGAGATGGAAATACTTTTTTAAACATGTTTTCACCTTTTTTTTTAACCTTCTTTTTTTCTTCTCTCCATGTTTTCCTTCTTTCCTCCTTTTTTCCTATGCTGCTGCTTCTTATTTTTCCTCTTTTTCAGACCCTATCATTGCACTATTGCTTATTCAATACCACCAGCAGATGGAGACACTATATTACAACATTAGTTGTGAGCAGCAGTTTGTACAAACAAATGCCTCATAGCTGATGTCCTATCCATTATTGCAATGGATGGTTGGCTGGCAACATTTGTTTTTATTATTCCAATACCACAGTACCAATGCATGGTCAATCAACAGCAATGACACCCCCATGTCAATTAACAAGATTCAGCACCCACTACCTGAAAGACAGCTACCTATCATGTCATGTCAAACCTGCACAGGTGTGCTGGTTGCTGAGCTTATTCAATTAAAGAGGACATTCAGCAGCAGCAGTCCTGTGCCTGGTCGCTCCAACAGGGGCCAGACACAAGCGGCACCACCTATTGTCTTTTGCCTGCAGTAGGGGCCCACTGGACTAGCCAGCAAGCAGCTGCAGCAGCAGCAAATAAACAGGTAATCTTTCTTTCCAACACTGAACCCTGGTGGTGCACTTAATATATGCTACCAGATAGGGGACATATCAGATATTAAACTGATATAAACAGACACCACATTTGATACCAGCCAAAAGGAAGAATGAGAAGTGATAACTGTGAAAGGGGAGGAACCAACGCTGTCCCCTTCACATGCACCATCACTACTTGTAGGAAGGTAGGCTGGCTGGCAGCCTCCCATACACACTCTGGCTGGGTGGCAGTCACCCACCAGTACACACAGCAGGCCCTAAACCCATATCATTATTGCTAAGCAGGAAGATGGGAGTCCATTTCACTCTGATGGACCATTTTTAAATGCAATCCATAACCTGGCTTTGGCAGGAACCCTTCTTACTCCTCCTACTTGCATTTGATACTGGGTTTAGGATCTGCATAGGAAACACACACACACACACACACACAAGCACACACTTACCTGTGTAGCCTGCTGACGCCTCCTTGGCTGTCCCCAAACGGTATAAAACCAACAGCCACGGGAAGCTGTAAGGATAGAGGACATACCTGCATCCTATTGGACTCACTTGTCTTGGTTAAATCCAGCTTATTTGAAAACTTATGGTGCTGCTGCTTCTGATCATGGCAGTGCTGCTTCTGACAAGGCTGTTCTTTGGTGGGCCTAGGTGACATCACAATCTCCATGGTTACATACACAACAAAGGTCAGATGTTGTTTACACCTGGCCATGCCAGTGGTATTGAGTAGCATATCACAGTGCTAAGGGTCCTGGATGCAACAATCTTTCAATGGGGAATAGCCGCACTGAGTTTGTCAAGTGCACCCATGTTTGCAACTCCAACAATACACACATATATATGTATGTATGTTGTATGTATGTATGTATGTATGTATGTATGTATGTATGTGTATCTATCTATCTATCTATCTATCTCTTTCTCTCTATATGTATATATATATATATATATATATATATATATATATAATTTTTTTTTCTTTTAAATATATATATATATATACATATATATAGAGAGAGAGATGGAAATACTTTTTTAAACATGTTTTCACCTTTTTTTTACCTTCTTTTTTTCTTCTCTCCATGTTTTCCTTCTTTCCTCCTTTTTTCCTATGCTGCTGCTTCTTATTTTTCTTCTTTTTCAGACCCTATCATTGCACTATTGCTTATTCAATACCACCAGCAGATGGAGACACTATATTACAACATTAGTTGTGAGCAGCAGTTTGTACAAACAAATGCCTCATAGCTGATGTCCTATCCATTATTGCAATGGATGGCTGGCTGGCAACATTTGTTTTAATTATTCCAATACCACAGTACCAATGCATGGTCAATTAACAAGATTCAGCACCCACTACCTGAAAGACAGCTACCTATCATGTCATGTCCAACCTGCACAGGTGTGCTGGTTGCTGAGCTTATTCAATTAAAGAGGACATTCAGCAGCAGCAGTCCTGTGCCTGGTCGCTCCAACAGGGGCCAGACACAAGCGGCATCACCTATTGTCTTTTGCCTGCAGTAGGGGCCCACTGGACTAGCCAGCAAGCAGCTGCAGCAAATAAACAGGTAATCTTTCTTTCCAACACTGAACCCTGGTGGTGCACTTAATATATGCTACCAGATAGGGGACATATCAGATATTAAACTGATATAAACAGACACCACATTTGATACCAGCCAAAAGGAAGAATGAGAAGTGATAACTGTGAAAGGGGAGGAACCAACGCTGTCCCCTTCACATGCACCATCACTACTTGTAGGAAGGTAGGCTGGCTGGCAGCCTCCCATACACACTCTGGCTGGGTGGCAGTCACCCACCAGTACACACAGCAGGCCCTAAACCCATATCATTATTGCTAAGCAGGAAGATGGGAGTCCATTTCACTCTGATGGACCATTTTTAAATGCAATCCATAACCTGGCTTTGGCAGGAACCCTTCTTACTCCTCCTACTTGCATTTGATACTGGGTTTAGGATCTGCATAGGAAACACACACACACACACACACAAGCACACACTTACCTGTGTTGCCTGCTGACGCCTCCTTGGCTGTCCCCAAACGGTATAAAACCAACAGCCACGGGAAGCTGTAAGGATAGAGGACATAGCTGCATCCTATTGGACTCACTTGTCTTGGTTAAATCCAGCTTATTTGAAAACCTATGGATCTGCTGCTTCTGCTCATGGCAGTGCTGCTTCTGACAAGGCTGTTCTTTGGTGGGCCTAGGTGACATCACAATCTCCATGGTTACATACACAACAAAGGTCAGATGTTGTTTACACCTGGCCATGCCAGTGGTATTGAGTAGCATATCACACTGCTAAGGGTCCTGGATGCAACAATCTTTCAATGGGGAATAGCCGCACTGAGTTTGTCAAGTGCACCCATGTTTGCAACTCCAACAATACACACATATGTATGTATGTATGTATGTAATGTATGTAATGTATGTAATGTATGTAATGTATGTATGTATGTATCTATGTATCTATCTATCTATCTATCTATCTATCTATCTCTTTCTCTCTTTCTATATGTATATATATATATATATATATATATATATATATATAATTTTTTTTTCTTTTAAATATATATATATATATATATATACATATATAGAGAGAGAGAGAGATGGAAATACTTTTTTAAACATGTTTTCACCTTTTTTTTTAACCTTCTTTTTTTCTTCTCTCCATGTTTTCCTTCTTTCCTCCTTTTTTCCTATGCTGCTGCTTCTTATTTTTCTTCTTTTTCAGACCCTATCATTGCACTATTGCTTATTCAATACCACCAGCAGATGGAGACACTATATTACAACATTAGTTGTGAGCAGCAGTTTGTACAAACAAATGCCTCATAGCTGATGTCCTATCCATTATTGCAATGGATGGTTGGCTGGCAACATTTGTTTTTATTATTCCAATACCACAGTACCAATGCATGGTCAATCAACAGCAATGACACCCCCATGTCAATTAACAAGATTCAGCACCCACTACCTGAAAGACAGCTACCTATCATGTCATGTCCAACCTGCACAGGTGTGCTGGTTGCTGAGCTTATTCAATTAAAGAGGACATTCAGCAGCAGCAGTCCTGTGCCTGGTCGCTCCAACAGGGGCCAGACACAAGCGGCACCACCTATTGTCTTTTGCCTGCAGTAGGGGCCCACTGGACTAGCCAGCAAGCAGCTGCAGCAAATAAACAGGTAATCTTTCTTTCCAACACTGAATCCTGGTGGTGCATTTAATATATGCTACCAGATAGGGGACATATCAGATATTAAACTGATATAAACAGACACCACATTTGATACCAGCCAAAAGGAAGAATGAGAAGTGATAACTGTGAAAGGGGAGGAACCAACGCTGTCCCCTTCACATGCACCATCACTACTTGTAGGAAGGGAGGCTGGCTGGCAGCCTCCCATACACACTCTGGCTGGGTGGCAGTCACCCACCAGTACACACAGCAGACCCTAAACCCATATCATTATTGCTAAGCAGGAAGATGGGAGTCCATTTCACTCTGATGGACCATTTTTTAATGCAATCCATAACCTGGCTTTGGCAGGAACCCTTCTTACTCCTCCTACTTGCATTTGATACTGGGTTTAGGATCTGCATAGGAAACACACACACACACACACAAGCACACACTTACCTGTGTTGCCTGCTGACGCCTCCTTGGCTGTCCCCAAACGGTATAAAACCAACAGCCACGGGAAGCTGTAAGGATAGAGGACATACCTGCATCCTATTGGACTCACTTGTCTTGGTTAAATCCAGCTTATTTGAAAACCTATGGATCTGCTGCTTCTGCTCATGGCAGTGCTGCTTCTGACAAGGCTGTTCTTTGGTGGGCCTAGGTGACATCACAATCTCCATGGTTACATACACAACAAAGGTCAGATGTTGTTTACACCTGGCCATGCCAGTGGTATTGAGTAGCATATCACAGTGCTAAGGGTCCTGGATGCAACAATCTTTCAATGGGGAATAGCCGCACTGAGTTTGTCAAGTGCACCCATGTTTGCAACTCCAACAATACACACGTATGTATGTATGTATGTATGTATGTATGTATCTATCTATCTATCTATCTATCTATCTCTTTCTCTCTTTCTATATGTATATATATATATATATATATATATATATAGAGAGAGAGAGAGAGAGAGAGAGAGAGATGGAAATACTTTTTTAAACATGTTTTCACCTTTTTTTTTAACCTTCTTTTTTTCTTCTCTCCCTGTTTTCCTTCTTTCCTCCTTTTTTCCTATGCTGCTGCTTCTTATTTTTCTTCTTTTTCAGACCCTATCATTGCACTATTGCTTATTCAATACCACCAGCAGATGGAGACACTAAATTACAACATTAGTTGTGAGCAGCAGTTTGTACAAACAAATGCCTCATAGCTGATGTCCTATCCATTATTGCAATGGATGGTTGGCTGGCAACATTTGTTTTTATTATTCCAATACCACAGTACCAATGCATGGTCAATCAACAGCAATGACACCCCCATGTCAATTAACAAGATTCAGCACCCACTACCTGAAAGACAGCTACCTATCATGTCATGTCCAACCTGCTCAGGTGTGCTGGTTGCTGAGCTTATTCAATTAAAGAGGACATTCAGCAGCAGCAGTCCTGTGCCTGGTCGCTCCAACAGGGGCCAGACACAAGCGGCACCACCTATTGTCTTTTGCCTGCAGTAGGGGCCCACTGGACTAGCCAGCAAGCAGCTGCAGCAGTAAATAAACAGGTAATCTTTCTTTCCAACACTGAACCCTGGTGGTGCACTTAATATATGCTACCAGATAGGAGACATATCAGATATTAAACTGATATAAACAGACACCACATTTGATACCAGCCAAAAGGAAGAATGAGAAGTGATAACTGTGAAAGGGGAGGAACCAACGCTGTCCCCTTCACATGCACCATCACTACTTGTAGGAAGGTAGGCTGGCTGGCAGCCTCCCATACACACTCTGGCTGGGTGGCAGTCACCCACCAGTACACACAGCAGGCCCTAAACCCATATCATTATTGCTAAGCAGGAAGATGGGAGTCCATTTCACTCTGATGGACCATTTTTAAATGCAATCCATAACCTGGCTTTGGCAGGAACCCTTCTTACTCCTCCTACTTGCATTTGATACTGGGTTTAGGATCTGCATAGGAAACACACACACACACACACACAAGCACACACTTACCTGTGTTGCCTGCTGACGCCTCCTTGGCTGTCCCCAAACGGTATAAAACCAACAGCCACGGGAAGCTGTAAGGATAGAGGACATACCTGCATCCTATTGGACTCACTTGTCTTGGTTAAATCCAGCTTATTTGAAAACCTATGGATCTGCTGCTTCTGCTCATGGCAGTGCTGCTTCTGACAAGGCTGTTCTTTGGTGGGCCTAGGTGACATCACAATCTCCATGGTTACATACACAACAAAGGTCAGATGTTGTTTACACCTGGCCATGCCAGTGGTATTGAGTAGCATATCACAGTGCTAAGGGTCCTGGATGCAACAATCTTTCAATGGGGAATAGCCGCACTGAGTTTGTCAAGTGCACCCATGTTTGCAACTCCAACAATACACACATATGTATGTATGTATGTATGTATGTATGTATGTATGTATGTATGTATGTATCTATCTATCTATCTATCTATCTCTTTCTCTCTTTCTATATGTATATATATATATATATAGAGAGAGAGAGAGAGAGAGAGAGAGAGAGAGAGAGAGAGAGAGAGAGAGAGAGAGAGAGAGAGATGGAAATACTTTTTTAAACATGTTTTCACCTTTTTTTTTAACCTTCTTTTTTTCTTCTCTCCATGTTTTCCTTCTTTCCTCCTTTTTTCCTATGCTGCTGCTTCTTATTTTTCTTCTTTTTCAGACCCTATCATTGCACTATTGCTTATTCAATACCACCAGCAGATGGAGACACTATATTACAACATTAGTTGTGAGCAGCAGTTTGTACAAACAAATGCCTCATAGCTGATGTCCTATCCATTATTGCAATGGATGGTTGGCTGGCAACATTTGTTTTTATTATTCCAATACCACAGTACCAATGCATGGTCAATCAACAGCAATGACACCCCCATGTCAATTAACAAGATTCAGCACCCACTACCTGAAAGACAGCTACCTATCATCTCATGTCCAACCTGCACAGGTGTGCTGGTTGCTGAGCTTATTCAATTAAAGAGGACATTCAGCAGCAGCAGTCCTGTGCCTGGTCGCTGCAACAGGGGCCAGACACAAGCGGCACCACCTATTGTCTTTTGCCTGCAGTAGGGGCCCACTGGACTAGCCAGCAAGCAGCTGCAGCAGTAAATAAACAGGTAATCTTTCTTTCCAACACTGAACCCTGGTGGTGCACTTAATATATGCTACCAGATAGGGGTTCTATCAGATAGTAAACTGATATAAACAGACACCACATTTGATACCAGCCAAAAGGAAGAATGAGAAGTGATAACTGTGAAAGGGGAGGAACCAACGCTGTCCCCTTCACATGCACCATCACTACTTGTAGGAAGGTAGGCTGGCTGGCAGCCTCCCATACACACTCTGGCTGGGTGGCAGTCACCCACCAGTACACACAGCAGGCCCTAAACCCATATCATTATTGCTAAGCAGGAAGATGGGAGTCCATTTCACTCTGATGGACCATTTTTAAATGCAATCCATAACCTGGCTTTGGCAGGAACCCTTCTTACTCCTCCTACTTGCATTTGATACTGGGTTTAGGATCTGCATAGGAAACACACACACACACACACACACACACACACACAAGCACACACTTACCTGTGTTGTCTGCTGACGCCTCCTTGGCTGTCCCCAAACGGTATAAAACCAACAGCCACGGGAAGCTGTAAGGATAGAGGACATACCTGCATCCTATTGGACTCACTTGTCTTGGTTAAATCCAGCTTATTTGAAAACTTATGGTGCTGCTGCTTCTGATCATGGCAGTGCTGCTTCTGACAAGGCTGTTCTTTGGTGGGCCTAGGTGACATCACAATCTCCATGGTTACATACACAACAAAGGTCAGATGTTGTTTACACCTGGCCATGCCAGTGGTATTGAGTAGCATATCACAGTGCTAAGGGTCCTGGATGCAACAATCTTTCAATGGGGAATAGCCGCACTGAGTTTGTCAAGTGCACCCATGTTTGCAACTCCAACAATACACACGTATGTATGTATGTATGTTGTATGTATGTATGTATGTGTATCTATCTATCTATCTATCTATCTATCTCTTTCTCTCTCTCTATATGTGTATATATATATATATATATATATGTATATATAATTTTTTTTTCTTTTAGATATATATATATATATATATATACATATATATAGAGAGAGAGAGAGATGGGAATACTTTTTTAAACATGTTTTCACCTTTTTTTACCTTCTTTTTTTCTTCTCTCCATGTTTTCCTTCTTTCCTCCTTTTTTCCTATGCTGCTGCTTCTTATTTTACTCCTTTTTCAGACCCTATCATTGCACTATTGCTTATTCAATACCACCAGCAGATGGAGACACTATATTACAACATTAGTCGTGAGCAGCAGTTTGTACAAACAAATGCCTCATAGCTGATGTCCTATCCATTATTGCAATGGATGGCTGGCTGGCAACATTTGTTTTAATTATTCCAATACCACAGTACCAATGCATGGTCAATCAACAGCAATGACACCCCCATGTCAATTAACAAGATTCAGCACCCACTACCTGAAAGACAGCTACCTATCATGTCATGTCCAACCTGCACAGGTGTGCTGGTTGCTGAGCTTATTCAATTAAAAAGGACATTCAGCAGCAGCAGTCCTGTGCCTGGTCGCTCCAACAGGGGCCAGACACAAGCGGCACCATCTATTGTCTTTTGCCTGCAGTAGGGGCCCACTGGACTAGCCAGCAAGCAGCTGCAGCAAATAAACAGGTAATCTTTCTTTCCAACACTGAACCCTGGTGGTGCATTTAATATATGCTACCAGATAGGGGACATATCAGATATTAAACTGATATAAACAGACACCACATTTGATACCAGCCAAAAGGAAGAATGAGAAGTGATAACTGTGAAAGGGGAGGAACCAACGCTGTCCCCTTCACATGCACCATCACTACTTGTAGGAAGGGAGGCTGGCTGGCAGCCTCCCATACACACTCTGGCTGGGTGGCAGTCACCCACCAGTACACACAGCAGACCCTAAACCCATATCATTATTGCTAAGCAGGAAGATGGGAGTCCATTTTACTCTGATGGACCATTTTTAAATGCAATCCATAACCTGGCTTTGGCAGGAACCCTTCTTACTCCTCCTACTTGCATTTGATACTGGGTTTAGGATCTGCATAGGAAACACACACACACACACACACACACAAGCACACACTTACCTGTGTTGCCTGCTGACGCCTCCTTGGCTGTCCCCAAACGGTATAAAACCAACAGCCACGGGAAGCTGTAAGGATAGAGGACATACCTGCATCCTATTGGACTCACTTGTCTTGGTTAAATCCAGCTTATTTGAAAACCTATGGATCTGCTGCTTCTGCTCATGGCAGTGCTGCTTCTGACAAGGCTGTTCTTTGGTGGGCCTAGGTGACATCACAATCTCCATGGTTACATACACAACAAAGGTCAGATGTTGTTTACACCTGGCCATGCCAGTGGTATTGAGTAGCATATCACAGTGCTAAGGGTCCTGGATGCAACAATCTTTCAATGGGGAATAGCCGCACTGAGTTTGTCAAGTGCACCCATGTTTGCAACTCCAACAATACACACATATGTATGTATGTATGTATGTATGTATGTATGTATGTATCTATATATCTCTTTCTCTCTTTCTATATGTATATATATATATATATAGAGAGAGAGAGAGAGAGAGAGAGAGAGAGAGAGAGAGAGAGAGAGAGAGAGAGAGAGAGAGAGAGAGATGGAAATACTTTTTTAAACATGTTTTCACCTTTTTTTTTAACCTTCTTTTTTTCTTCTCTCCATGTTTTCCTTCTTTCCTCCTTTTTTCCTATGCTGCTGCTTCTTATTTTTCTTCTTTTTCAGACCCTATCATTGCACTATTGCTTATTCAATACCACCAGCAGATGGAGACACTATATTACAACATTAGTTGTGAGCAGCAGTTTGTACAAACAAATGCCTCATAGCTGATGTCCTATCCATTATTGCAATGGATGGTTGGCTGGCAACATTTGTTTTTATTATTCCAATACCACAGTACCAATGCATGGTCAATCAACAGCAATGACACCCCCATGTCAATTAACAAGATTCAGCACCCACTACCTGAAAGACAGCTACCTATCATGTCATGTCCAACCTGCACAGGTGTGCTGGTTGCTGAGCTTATTCAATTAAAGAGGACATTCAGCAGCAGCAGTCCTGTGCCTGGTCGCTCCAACAGGGGCCAGACACAAGCGGCACCACCTATTGTCTTTTGCCTGCAGTAAGGGCCCACTGGACTAGCCAGCAAGCAGCTGCAGCAGTAAATAAACAGGTAATCTTTCTTTCCAACACTGAACCCTGGTGGTGCACTTAATATATGCTACCAGATAGGGGACATATCAGATATTAAACTGATATAAACAGACACCACATTTGATACCAGCCAAAAGGAAGAATGAGAAGTGATAACTGTGAAAGGGGAGGAACCAACGCTGTCCCCTTCACATGCACCATCACTACTTGTAGGAAGGTAGGCTGGCTGGCAGCCTCCCATACACACTCTGGCTGGGTGGCAGTCACCCACCAGTACACACAGCAGGCCCTAAACCCATATCATTATTGCTAAGCAGGAAGATGGGAGTCCATTTCACTCTGATGGACCATTTTTAAATGCAATCCATAACCTGGCTTTGGCAGGAACCCTTCTTACTCCTCCTACTTGCATTTGATACTGGGTTTAGGATCTGCATAGGAAACACACACACACACACACACACACAAGCACACACTTACCTGTGTTGTCTGCTGACGCCTCCTTGGCTGTCCCCAAACGGTATAAAACCAACAGCCACGGGAAGCTGTAAGGATAGAGGACATACCTGCATCCTATTGGACTCACTTGTCTTGGTTAAATCCAGCTTATTTGAAAACTTATGGTGCTGCTGCTTCTGATCATGGCAGTGCTGCTTCTGACAAGGCTGTTCTTTGGTGGGCCTAGGTGACATCACAATCTCCATGGTTACATACACAACAAAGGTCAGATGTTGTTTACACCTGGCCATGCCAGTGGTATTGAGTAGCATATCACAGTGCTAAGGGTCCTGGATGCAACAATCTTTCAATGGGGAATAGCCGCACTGAGTTTGTCAAGTGCACCCATGTTTGCAACTCCAACAATACACACATATGTATGTATGTATGTTGTATGTATGTATGTATGTATGTATGTATGTGTATCTATCTATCTATCTATCTATCTCTTTCTCTCTCTCTATATGTATATATATATATATATATATATATATATAATTTTTTTTTCTTTTAAATATATATATATATATATATATATATACATATATAGAGAGAGAGAGAGATGGAAATACTTTTTTAAACATGTTTTCACCTTTTTTTTACCTTCTTTTTTTCTTCTCTCCATGTTTTCCTTCTTTCCTCCTTTTTTCCTATGCTGCTGCTTCTTATTTTACTCCTTTTTCAGACCCTATCATTGCACTATTGCTTATTCAATACCACCAGCAGATGGAGACACTATATTACAACATTAGTCGTGAGCAGCAGTTTGTACAAACAAATGCCTCATAGCTGATGTCCTATCCATTATTGCAATGGATGGCTGGCTGGCAACATTTGTTTTAATTATTCCAATACCACAGTACCAATGCATGGTCAATCAACAGCAATGACACCCCCATGTCAATTAACAAGATTCAGCACCCACTACCTGAAAGACAGCTACCTATCATGTCATGTCCAACCTACACAGGTGTGCTGGTTGCTGAGCTTATTCAATTAAAGAGGACATTCAGCAGCAGCAGTCCTGTGCCTGGTCGCTCCAACAGGGGCCAGACACAAGCGGCACCACCTATTGTCTTTTGCCTGCAGTAGGGGCCCACTGGACTAGCCAGCAAGCAGCTGCAGCAAATAAACAGGTAATCTTTCTTTCCAACACTGAACCCTGGTGGTGCATTTAATATATGCTACCAGATATAAGATATTAAACTGATATAAACAGACACCACATTTGATACCAGCCAAAAGGAAGAATGAGAAGTGATAACTGTGAAAGGGGAGGAACCAACGCTGTCCCCTTCACATGCACCATCACTACTTGTAGGAAGGTAGGCTGGCTGGCAGCCTCCCATACACACTCTGGCTGGGTGGCAGTCACCCACCAGTACACACAGCAGACCCTAAACCCATATCATTATTGCTAAGCAGGAAGATGGGAGTCCATTTCACTCTGATGGACCATTTTTAAATGCAATCCATAACCTGGCTTTGGCAGGAACCCTTCTTACTCCTCCTACTTGCATTTGATACTGGGTTTAGGATCTGCATAGGAAACACACACACACAAGCACACACTTACCTGTGTTGCCTGCTGACGCCTCCTTGGCTGTCCCCAAACGGTATAAAACCAACAGCCACGGGAAGCTGTAAGGATAGAGGACATACCTGCATCCTATTGGACTCACTTGTCTTGGTTAAATCCAGCTTATTTGAAAACCTATGGATCTGCTGCTTCTGCTCATGGCAGTGCTGCTTCTGACAAGGCTGTTCTTTGGTGGGCCTAGGTGACATCACAATCTCCATGGTTACATACACAACAAAGGTCAGATGTTGTTTACACCTGGCCATGCCAGTGGTATTGAGTAGCATATCACAGTGCTAAGGGTCCTGGATGCAACAATCTTTCAATGGGGAATAGCCGCACTGAGTTTGTCAAGTGCACCCATGTTTGCAACTCCAACAATACACACATATGTATGTATGTATGTATGTATGTATCTATCTATCTATCTATCTATCTATCTCTTTCTCTCTTTCTATATGTATATATATATATAGAGAGAGAGAGAGAGAGAGAGAGAGAGAGAGAGAGAGAGAGAGAGAGAGAGAGAGAGATGGAAATACTTTTTTAAACATGTTTTCACCTTTTTTTTTAACCTTCTTTTTTTCTTCTCTCCATGTTTTCCTTCTTTCCTCCTTTTTTCCTATGCTGCTGCTTCTTATTTTTCTTCTTTTTCAGACCCTATCATTGCACTATTGCTTATTCAATACCACCAGCAGATGGAGACACTATATTACAACATTAGTTGTGAGCAGCAGTTTGTACAAACAAATGCCTCATAGCTGATGTCCTATCCATTATTGCAATGGATGGTTGGCTGGCAACATTTGTTTTTATTATTCCAATACCACAGTACCAATGCATGGTCAATCAACAGCAATGACACCCCCATGTCAATTAACAAGATTCAGCACCCACTACCTGAAAGACAGCTACCTATCATCTCATGTCCAACCTGCACAGGTGTGCTGGTTGCTGAGCTTATTCAATTAAAGAGGACATTCAGCAGCAGCAGTCCTGTGCCTGGTCGCTGCAACAGGGGCCAGACACAAGCGGCACCACCTATTGTCTTTTGCCTGCAGTAGGGGCCCACTGGACTAGCCAGCAAGCAGCTGCAGCAGTAAATAAACAGGTAATCTTTCTTTCCAACACTGAACCCTGGTGGTGCACTTAATATATGCTACCAGATAGGGGTTCTATCAGATAGTAAACTGATATAAACAGACACCACATTTGATACCAGCCAAAAGGAAGAATGAGAAGTGATAACTGTGAAAGGGGAGGAACCAACGCTGTCCCCTTCACATGCACCATCACTACTTGTAGGAAGGTAGGCTGGCTGGCAGCCTCCCATACACACTCTGGCTGGGTGGCAGTCACCCACCAGTACACACAGCAGGCCCTAAACCCATATCATTATTGCTAAGCAGGAAGATGGGAGTCCATTTCACTCTGATGGACCATTTTTAAATGCAATCCATAACCTGGCTTTGGCAGGAACCCTTCTTACTCCTCCTACTTGCATTTGATACTGGGTTTAGGATCTGCATAGGAAACACACACACACACACACAAGCACACACTTACCTGTGTTGTCTGCTGACGCCTCCTTGGCTGTCCCCAAACGGTATAAAACCAACAGCCACGGGAAGCTGTAAGGATAGAGGACATACCTGCATCCTATTGGACTCACTTGTCTTGGTTAAATCCAGCTTATTTGAAAACTTATGGTGCTGCTGCTTCTGATCATGGCAGTGCTGCTTCTGACAAGGCTGTTCTTTGGTGGGCCTAGGTGACATCACAATCTCCATGGTTACATACACAACAAAGGTCAGATGTTGTTTACACCTGGCCATGCCAGTGGTATTGAGTAGCATATCACAGTGCTAAGGGTCCTGGATGCAACAATCTTTCAATGGGGAATAGCCGCACTGAGTTTGTCAAGTGCACCCATGTTTGCAACTCCAACAATACACACGTATGTATGTATGTATGTTGTATGTATGTATGTATGTGTATCTATCTATCTATCTATCTATCTATCTATCTCTTTCTCTCTCTCTATATGTGTATATATATATATATATATATATGTATATATAATTTTTTTTTCTTTTAGATATATATATATATATATATATATATATACATATATAGAGAGAGAGAGAGAGATGGAAATACTTTTTTAAACATGTTTTCACCTTTTTTTACCTTCTTTTTTTCTTCTCTCCATGTTTTCCTTCTTTCCTCCTTTTTTCCTATGCTGCTGCTTCTTATTTTACTCCTTTTTCAGACCCTATCATTGCACTATTGCTTATTCAATACCACCAGCAGATGGAGACACTATATTACAACATTAGTCGTGAGCAGCAGTTTGTACAAACAAATGCCTCATAGCTGATGTCCTATCCATTATTGCAATGGATGGCTGGCTGGCAACATTTGTTTTAATTATTCCAATACCACAGTACCAATGCATGGTCAATCAACAGCAATGACACCCCCATGTCAATTAACAAGATTCAGCACCCACTACCTGAAAGACAGCTACCTATCATGTCATGTCCAACCTGCACAGGTGTGCTGGTTGCTGAGCTTATTCAATTAAAAAGGACATTCAGCAGCAGCAGTCCTGTGCCTGGTCGCTCCAACAGGGGCCAGACACAAGCGGCACCATCTATTGTCTTTTGCCTGCAGTAGGGGCCCACTGGACTAGCCAGCAAGCAGCTGCAGCAAATAAACAGGTAATCTTTCTTTCCAACACTGAACCCTGGTGGTGCATTTAATATATGCTACCAGATAGGGGACATATCAGATATTAAACTGATATAAACAGACACCACATTTGATACCAGCCAAAAGGAAGAATGAGAAGTGATAACTGTGAAAGGGGAGGAACCAACGCTGTCCCCTTCACATGCACCATCACTACTTGTAGGAAGGGAGGCTGGCTGGCAGCCTCCCATACACACTCTGGCTGGGTGGCAGTCACCCACCAGTACACACAGCAGACCCTAAACCCATATCATTATTGCTAAGCAGGAAGATGGGAGTCCATTTTACTCTGATGGACCATTTTTAAATGCAATCCATAACCTGGCTTTGGCAGGAACCCTTCTTACTCCTCCTACTTGCAT
This sequence comes from Hyla sarda, assembly GCF_029499605.1. Lineage (NCBI taxonomy): Eukaryota > Metazoa > Chordata > Amphibia > Anura > Hylidae > Hyla > Hyla sarda. The sequence goes on from NW_026610500.1 coordinate 178,936, forward strand.
TTGATACTGGGTTTAGGATCTGCATAGGAAACACACACACACACACACACACACAAGCACACACTTACCTGTGTTGCCTGCTGACGCCTCCTTGGCTGTCCCCAAACGGTATAAAACCAACAGCCACGGGAAGCTGTAAGGCTAGAGGACATACCTGCATCCTATTGGACTCACTTGTCTTGGTTAAATCCAGCTTATTTGAAAACCTATGGATCTGCTGCTTCTGCTCATGGCAGTGCTGCTTCTGACAAGGCTGTTCTTTGGTGGGCCTAGGTGACATCACAATCTCCATGGTTACATACACAACAAAGGTCAGATGTTGTTTACACCTGGCCATGCCAGTGGTATTGAGTAGCATATCACAGTGCTAAGGGTCCTGGATGCAACAATCTTTCAATGGGGAATAGCCGCACTGAGTTTGTCAAGTGCACCCATGTTTGCAACTCCAACAATACACACATATGTATGTATGTATGTATGTATGTATGTATGTATGTATCTATATATCTCTTTCTCTCTTTCTATATGTATATATATATATATATATATATAGAGAGAGAGAGAGAGAGAGAGAGAGAGAGAGAGAGAGATGGAAATACTTTTTTAAACATGTTTTCACCTTTTTTTTTAACCTTCTTTTTTTCTTCTCTCCATGTTTTCCTTCTTTCCTCCTTTTTTCCTATGCTGCTGCTTCTTATTTTTCTTCTTTTTCAGACCCTATCATTGCACTATTGCTTATTCAATACCACCAGCAGATGGAGACACTATATTACAACATTAGTTGTGAGCAGCAGTTTGTACAAACAAATGCCTCATAGCTGATGTCCTATCCATTATTGCAATGGATGGTTGGCTGGCAACATTTGTTTTTATTATTCCAATACCACAGTACCAATGCATGGTCAATCAACAGCAATGACACCCCCATGTCAATTAACAAGATTCAGCACCCACTACCTGAAAGACAGCTACCTATCATGTCATGTCCAACCTGCACAGGTGTGCTGGTTGCTGAGCTTATTCAATTAAAGAGGACATTCAGCAGCAGCAGTCCTGTGCCTGGTCGCTCCAACAGGGGCCAGACACAAGCGGCACCACCTATTGTCTTTTGCCTGCAGTAAGGGCCCACTGGACTAGCCAGCAAGCAGCTGCAGCAGTAAATAAACAGGTAATCTTTCTTTCCAACACTGAACCCTGGTGGTGCACTTAATATATGCTACCAGATAGGGGACATATCAGATATTAAACTGATATAAACAGACACCACATTTGATACCAGCCAAAAGGAAGAATGAGAAGTGATAACTGTGAAAGGGGAGGAACCAACGCTGTCCCCTTCACATGCACCATCACTACTTGTAGGAAGGTAGGCTGGCTGGCAGCCTCCCATACACACTCTGGCTGGGTGGCAGTCACCCACCAGTACACACAGCAGGCCCTAAACCCATATCATTATTGCTAAGCAGGAAGATGGGAGTCCATTTCACTCTGATGGACCATTTTTAAATGCAATCCATAACCTGGCTTTGGCAGGAACCCTTCTTACTCCTCCTACTTGCATTTGATACTGGGTTTAGGATCTGCATAGGAAACACACACACACACACACACAAGCACACACTTACCTGTGTTGTCTGCTGACGCCTCCTTGGCTGTCCCCAAACGGTATAAAACCAACAGCCACGGGAAGCTGTAAGGATAGAGGACATACCTGCATCCTATTGGACTCACTTGTCTTGGTTAAATCCAGCTTATTTGAAAACTTATGGTGCTGCTGCTTCTGATCATGGCAGTGCTGCTTCTGACAAGGCTGTTCTTTGGTGGGCCTAGGTGACATCACAATCTCCATGGTTACATACACAACAAAGGTCAGATGTTGTTTACACCTGGCCATGCCAGTGGTATTGAGTAGCATATCACAGTGCTAAGGGTCCTGGATGCAACAATCTTTCAATGGGGAATAGCCGCACTGAGTTTGTCAAGTGCACCCATGTTTGCAACTCCAACAATACACACATATGTATGTATGTATGTTGTATGTATGTATGTATGTATGTATGTATGTATGTGTATCTATCTATCTATCTATCTATCTCTTTCTCTCTCTCTATATGTATATATACATATATATATATATATATATATAATTTTTTTTTCTTTTAAATATATATATATATATATATATATATATATACATATATAGAGAGAGAGAGAGATGGAAATACTTTTTTAAACATGTTTTCACCTTTTTTTTACCTTCTTTTTTTCTTCTCTCCATGTTTTCCTTCTTTCCTCCTTTTTTCCTATGCTGCTGCTTCTTATTTTACTCCTTTTTCAGACCCTATCATTGCACTATTGCTTATTCAATACCACCAGCAGATGGAGACACTATATTACAACATTAGTCGTGAGCAGCAGTTTGTACAAACAAATGCCTCATAGCTGATGTCCTATCCATTATTGCAATGGATGGCTGGCTGGCAACATTTGTTTTAATTATTCCAATACCACAGTACCAATGCATGGTCAATCAACAGCAATGACACCCCCATGTCAATTAACAAGATTCAGCACCCACTACCTGAAAGACAGCTACCTATCATGTCATGTCCAACCTGCACAGGTGTGCTGGTTGCTGAGCTTATTCAATTAAAAAGGACATTCAGCAGCAGCAGTCCTGTGCCTGGTCGCTCCAACAGGGGCCAGACACAAGCGGCACCATCTATTGTCTTTTGCCTGCAGTAGGGGCCCACTGGACTAGCCAGCAAGCAGCTGCAGCAAATAAACAGGTAATCTTTCTTTCCAACACTGAACCCTGGTGGTGCATTTAATATATGCTACCAGATAGGGGACATATCAGATATTAAACTGATATAAACAGACACCACATTTGATACCAGCCAAAAGGAAGAATGAGAAGTGATAACTGTGAAAGGGGAGGAACCAACGCTGTCCCCTTCACATGCACCATCACTACTTGTAGGAAGGGAGGCTGGCTGGCAGCCTCCCATACACACTCTGGCTGGGTGGCAGTCACCCACCAGTACACACAGCAGACCCTAAACCCATATCATTATTGCTAAGCAGGAAGATGGGAGTCCATTTTACTCTGATGGACCATTTTTAAATGCAATCCATAACCTGGCTTTGGCAGGAACCCTTCTTACTCCTCCTACTTGCATTTGATACTGGGTTTAGGATCTGCATAGGAAACACACACACACACACACACACACAAGCACACACTTACCTGTGTTGCCTGCTGACGCCTCCTTGGCTGTCCCCAAACGGTATAAAACCAACAGCCACGGGAAGCTGTAAGGATAGAGGACATACCTGCATCCTATTGGACTCACTTGTCTTGGTTAAATCCAGCTTATTTGAAAACCTATGGATCTGCTGCTTCTGCTCATGGCAGTGCTGCTTCTGACAAGGCTGTTCTTTGGTGGGCCTAGGTGACATCACAATCTCCATGGTTACATACACAACAAAGGTCAGATGTTGTTTACACCTGGCCATGCCAGTGGTATTGAGTAGCATATCACAGTGCTAAGGGTCCTGGATG
>NW_026610500.1:187500-225000 GCF_029499605.1 Hyla sarda
GTCCTGGATGCAACAATCTTTCAATGGGGAATAGCCGCACTGAGTTTGTCAAGTGCACCCATGTTTGCAACTCCAACAATACACACATATGTATGTATGTATGTATGTTGTATGTATGTATGTATGTATGTATGTATGTATGTGTATCTATCTATCTATCTCTCTCTCTCTATATGTATATATATATATATATATATATATATATATATAATTTTTTTTTCTTTTAAATATATATATATATATATATATATATATATATACATATATAGAGAGAGAGAGAGATGGAAATACTTTTTTAAACATGTTTTCACCTTTTTTTTACCTTCTTTTTTTCTTCTCTCCATGTTTTCCTTCTTTCCTCCTTTTTTCCTATGCTGCTGCTTCTTATTTTACTCCTTTTTCAGACCCTATCATTGCACTATTGCTTATTCAATACCACCAGCAGATGGAGACACTATATTACAACATTAGTCGTGAGCAGCAGTTTGTACAAACAAATGCCTCATAGCTGATGTCCTATCCATTATTGCAATGGATGGCTGGCTGGCAACATTTGTTTTAATTATTCCAATACCACAGTACCAATGCATGGTCAATCAACAGCAATGACACCCCCATGTCAATTAACAAGATTCAGCACCCACTACCTGAAAGACAGCTACCTATCATGTCATGTCCAACCTGCACAGGTGTGCTGGTTGCTGAGCTTATTCAATTAAAGAGGACATTCAGCAGCAGCAGTCCTGTGCCTGGTCGCTCCAACAGGGGCCAGACACAAGCGGCACCACCTATTGTCTTTTGCCTGCAGTAGGGGCCCACTGGACTAGCCAGCAAGCAGCTGCAGCAGTAAATAAACAGGTAATCTTTCTTTCCAACACTGAACCCTGGTGGTGCACTTAATATATGCTACCAGATAGGGGACATATCAGATATTAAACTGATATAAACAGACACCACATTTGATACCAGCCAAAAGGAAGAATGAGAAGTGATAACTGTGAAAGGGGAGGAACCAACGCTGTCCCCTTCACATGCACCATCACTACTTGTAGGAAGGTAGGCTGGCTGGCAGCCTCCCATACACACTCTGGCTGGGTGGCAGTCACCCACCAGTACACACAGCAGGCCCTAAACCCATATCATTATTGCTAAGCAGGAAGATGGGAGTCCATTTCACTCTGATGGACCATTTTTAAATGCAATCCATAACCTGGCTTTGGCAGGAACCCTTCTTACTCCTCCTACTTGCATTTGATACTGGGTTTAGGATCTGCATAGGAAACACACACACACACACACACACACACACACACACACACAAGCACACACTTACCTGTGTTGTCTGCTGACGCCTCCTTGGCTGTCCCCAAACGGTATAAAACCAACAGCCACGGGAAGCTGTAAGGATAGAGGACATACCTGCATCCTATTGGACTCACTTGTCTTGGTTAAATCCAGCTTATTTGAAAACTTATGGTGCTGCTGCTTCTGATCATGGCAGTGCTGCTTCTGACAAGGCTGTTCTTTGGTGGGCCTAGGTGACATCACAATCTCCATGGTTACATACACAACAAAGGTCAGATGTTGTTTACACCTGGCCATGCCAGTGGTATTGAGTAGCATATCACAGTGCTAAGGGTCCTGGATGCAACAATCTTTCAATGGGGAATAGCCGCACTGAGTTTGTCAAGTGCACCCATGTTTGCAACTCCAACAATACACACATATATATGTATGTATGTTGTATGTATGTATGTATGTATGTATGTATGTATGTATGTATGTGTATCTATCTATCTATCTATCTCTTTCTCTCTCTCTATATGTATATATATATATATATATATATATATATAATTTTTTTTTCTTTTAAATATATATATATATATATATATATATATATATATATACATATATAGAGAGAGAGATGGAAATACTTTTTTAAACATGTTTTCACCTTTTTTTTACCTTCTTTTTTTCTTCTCTCCATGTTTTCCTTCTTTCCTCCTTTTTTCCTATGCTGCTGCTTCTTATTTTTCTTCTTTTTCAGACCCTATCATTGCACTATTGCTTATTCAATACCACCAGCAGATGGAGACACTATATTACAACATTAGTTGTGAGCAGCAGTTTGTACAAACAAATGCCTCATAGCTGATGTCCTATCCATTATTGCAATGGATGGCTGGCTGGCAACATTTGTTTTAATTATTCCAATACCACAGTACCAATGCATGGTCAATTAACAAGATTCAGCACCCACTACCTGAAAGACAGCTACCTATCATGTCATGTCCAACCTGCACAGGTGTGCTGGTTGCTGAGCTTATTCAATTAAAGAGGACATTCAGCAGCAGCAGTCCTGTGCCTGGTCGCTCCAACAGGGGCCAGACACAAGCGGCACCACCTATTGTCTTTTGCCTGCAGTAGGGGCCCACTGGACTAGCCAGCAAGCAGCTGCAGCAAATAAACAGGTAATCTTTCTTTCCAACACTGAACCCTGGTGGTGCACTTAATATATGCTACCAGATAGGGGACATATCAGATATTAAACTGATATAAACAGACACCACATTTGATACCAGCCAAAAGGAAGAATGAGAAGTGATAACTGTGAAAGGGGAGGAACCAACGCTGTCCCCTTCACATGCACCATCACTACTTGTAGGAAGGGAGGCTGGCTGGCAGCCTCCCATACACACTCTGGCTGGGTGGCAGTCACCCACCAGTACACACAGCAGACCCTAAACCCATATCATTATTGCTAAGCAGGAAGATGGGAGTCCATTTCACTCTGATGGACCATTTTTAAATGCAATCCATAACCTGGCTTTGGCAGGAACCCTTCTTACTCCTCCTACTTGCATTTGATACTGGGTTTAGGATCTGCATAGGAAACACACACACACACACACACACACAAGCACACACTTACCTGTGTTGCCTGCTGACGCCTCCTTGACTGTCCCCAAACGGTATAAAACCAACAGCCACGGGAAGCTGTAAGGATAGAGGACATACCTGCATCCTGCATCCCCCACAATTATACTGAAGGGAGATCCGTGATATCTCGGAGTGGTGAGCATTATATGAAAAATATTGCAAACTGGCTTCTATGATGTATGACATACGCAGAAATGCTTAAAGAGTGATTCTGAGTGACTGTTCACTGCTCACAAAGCGCCACATTGTATCACTGTGTTGGTGAGATCTAGTTGCCAAGGTTTGGATGGATACAGCACTACCGCATCAATTGATTATATTGTAGCGGATACATTTTATCTTTTTTATTGAAGATCTTTGGAAACAAGAGTTGTGGAATGAACTTTTATACTGTGCTGTTCCTCAAGATCAGAAGATCTACATATTGATATACAGGCTCAAATTGCATTTTATAGTTGTTATTAATTTTATAGTTATTTTTAGTTTTTATATTGGGATTATCATATTTTATTTTGTATTTAATTAATTAGGGAGGTACAAGGGCCCTGTACATCCCTATTTAGTTCTTTTTGTATTTTATATTAATAAATACCAATCAACTTAAACCAGATATCTTTGACCCTTGAGCCCCATTTATTTTTTCCATATTGATCCTATTTTTATACACCGTGGGTATAGGTGTGTGTTGGGTTGCTCGGGTCCTTGGTGATTGTCAGATAGACAGGAGCCTCTCCATTTTGTTTATAATACTTTATTTCTTTTATACCTGGGAGATTGAGCTCTGTAGGTCTGACAGTCATGGATATTTGGTCGCATCTAGCTAAAAAACAACAAAATGTTGATGTTTTTGAATTTTCAGATGATCCCAATATGAAATTAGATACCTCACATCCGCAAAAAATTGTGTCTGATACTTTTAGAGAACTAGAACACTATTTAATAAAAAATTTGAGACAAAAATGGGAAATTAAAACACTTAGTTATATGATTAATACGGGCAATATTCCCAAGGGACTAACGGTATATAAAACTCCAGCAGGAGATTTAGATGGAGATACATTTAATGTTAAATGGAATACATTTTTTAAACAAGTATCCATTGAAGCAACCAAATTGGTGGTAGAAAGAAGGCAAGAATTATTAGTGGAAATTGACTCTAAAATAGCATCCTTACGCACTACTATAGAATCATTTGAAAAAACAGCAGAATTTTTAAAATACCAAGAATGCCTGTGCAAAAAACTTGACACGGTAGAAAATGAGATAATTAGCAAAAAAACAAAGAAACACCTTTGGAATAGAAAGAAACAAACACAGACACCCGAACAAACCATATCACACACTTATAATGTACCCACACAAAACAGGTTTTCTGCACTAGCCTCAGACAATCATTTTTTAGCCAATACTCCTCCACCAAGACACCGTCCACATTCACCTCAAAAGAACTATCACAGACCTCATTACGGTTACAAACCCCAATATGCTCGGGGTTATCCCAACACATACAGTCCCCGGCCATCACATTCCCCACATCACCACTGGCGTCACTCCAAACCCCATACAATGTACAATCCACAATTCAAGAAATCACAATTTACATATCACCAGACTCCATATCACCCCACGAACTCCCAATTTCACAATCCCAACCTTCAATCACTACCCAAACACACTATGGAACCCAGGAAAGTAATACAAACAATAGAGACCATAGCACAGGTCCATCCAACTCCACTCATCGGCCCAACCAGTCAAAACACGAACAGAAAAAGAGAGTACGTAGAGGATATAATAGAAGAGGTAGAGCAACCCAAAACAAAATCAAGCAAAATTTAGAGATAGAAAATGTAATATTCAATCTTAGTTCAGTCACATTAAAACCCAACCAAATTAGCCTATTAAATAAAGGACTTAAATTTGCACCAAGTCAACAGCTTGATAAATTTGGCATATATATTGGGATAGAAAAATATATACGTAAACTAAGTCTCAAAAAATATTTTTTGAAAAACCCAATAGCCCCTATTAATTCCACATCCACTTATGAACACACGACCTTGAAAAATAGATCCAATTTCTTTCCGAGACATGAGATTAGTTCAGACATGACTGCATTCAAGAAGGCAGTAGAAAGTGATCTTAGAAAAATCAGAACTACAAGAAATCCATGGGTTAACCTTACCCCAGCAGAAATAGGAGCCATTAAAGATCTGCAAAAGGATCTGTCCATCACCATTAGGCCTGCAGATAAGGGAGGTGGCATAGTGGTGATGGACACCTCCTCATACTCTCAAGAATGTTTATCTCAGCTAAATGATTGCAACACATATAAAAAACTCCAGGGAGATCCTACCACACAGTTCTATGAGGAGCTGACGACATTATGTGATAGAGCAAAAGAGAAGGGTATATTATCCAAACATGAATATGATTTTATTACAGGGACACCCAAACGTATACCTGTATTTTATACGATACCCAAAATCCACAAGAATGCCAGTCATCCGCCAGGCCGACCAATAGTGTCGGGTATTGGATCAATTACTTCAAATCTCTCCCAATATATAGATCAGTTTTTGCAACCCTTGGTGAAACTAACAGATTCGTATTTGAGGGACACTACACAAATAATAAAGATAGTGGAGACAGTAAAGTGGGACCCTACTTGGCTCTTAGGCACTTTGGACGTTAGCTCATTGTATACTGTTATCAATCACCAGCAAGGTATTGAGGCCATTTCTTCTATGTTACATAAATATGCAGAGTTATTACCAGAACAAATCAACTTTATCACAGAGAGTATATCTTTCATTCTTACACATAATTATTTTTTATTTGGTTCAGATTATTTTTTACAGATTAACGGTACAGCCATGGGCACCAGATTCGCCCCCAGCTATGCCAATCTTTTTATGGCTAATTGGGAATGTACCACCATCAATCCCCAACTGGGGGAGAATCTGGTGTCCTGGCATCGTTATATCGACGATATTTTTTTCATTTGGCGTGGCTCCAGTATTGAATTAGACTCATTTATATCATCACTTAATTCTAATAATCTTAATTTACAATTCACTTCTAATATTAGTTCTACTTCTGTTGAATTTTTAGATTTACTTATCACCTCCAGTAACACTAGTTTGATTTGCAGTACTTACCATAAACCAGTAGCTAAGAATGGATTTATATTACATACCAGTTGCCATCTACCTCAGTGGCTAATTAATGTGCCAACAAGCCAGTTTCGTAGATTAAAACGTAACTGCACATATAACGAACAATTTGAAGCAGAAGCTATCATCCTCACCAACCAATTTTTAGAAAAAAATTACCCCCTGATTAATATCCAGCAATCGTTAGAGAAAGTACGTAAGGTAGACAGATCTACATTTTTTATTCCCAAAAATCCAATTCCAAGATCTACAAACGAGGTAGAACAATCCAAATTGATCATACCCTTTAATACCAAACATAAAAAAATTGAAAGCATCATTACTAAATATTGGCCAATATTACAACAAGATAAAGTGTTGGGTGATATCCTTCCACCCAAACCACCAATCATTTACACAAAAGCAGCTAATTTGAGCATTAAAATTGCACCTACTGTTCGAGCAGAAATTTTGCACAAAAAAGCATCTTCCACACTTATAGACCTCAAGGGTTTTTTTAGATGTGGCCAATGCCCGAGTTGTAAAGTAACTAAATTTGATAAACGTACTTTATCAGTGAAATCTTTTACAAATGATTTTGTTTTTGAGATCAATGAATTTTTGAATTGTGCAAGTAAGGGAGTTATCTACATAATTGAGTGTCCGTGCCAGAAACAATACGTGGGACGCACGTCACGGGCACTCAAAACCCGAATATTAGAACATCGTTACAATATTAAGAAACAAAATGAGAAACACCCCCTTTCTGCACATTTCAAACAGTATCATCAAGGGAACCCAAATAATCTTAAATATATGGCCATACAACAAATTCAACATGACTGGAGGGGGGGCAATTTTATTAGCAAAATGTCAAGAGCCGAGTCGAGGAAAATCTTCGAATTCGGCACCTTGGCTCCTAGAGGTCTGAACAGCGATCTAGAAATTTTTGGTTTTTTGGACTGAAAGTGGGGTTGGGCCCTTTGGACGGTCTGTCGGCGTTTGACTGTTTCCCAGTACTCCGACAGACCCTTCGTCGGGCCCTTCCCAGCGCTACTATAGAGGAAAGTTAGTAGCCTTAAATCTGCATGTACAAATAATATACACTTTTGAGTCTGTATATGTTCCATTTTGCTGTCATATTTACATATTACTATTTAGAGATGCCCGATAGTCCATGAAATTTATTTTCAACATTCACGATTCTAATTTTATTTCTATTTTTATTTCTACTACAAAAACCTTTTATTTTTATTTTTATTTTTATTTTTATTTTGAATATTATTATTTTTATTTTTATTTGTATTTTTATTTTTATTTTTATTTTTTATCTTTTATTATTATTATTATTATTTTTACTTTTATTTTTATTTTTTATTTTTTATTTTTTATTTTATTTTTTATTTTATTTTATTTTATTTTATTTTAATTTTATTTTAATTTTATTTTTATTTTTATTTTTATTTTTATTTTTATTTTTATTATTATCATATTTTTTCCGTGTATATATATGAATATATATATATATATTTATATTTATTTATGTTTCACTGATTATTACATTTTTTATATGTATTCGTTTATATATATTGTGTATATATTATTTTTCATATGCTATTTACCTTATTACAATTAGATATTATGCTATTTCAGCGTCGGTTCCAGTGGCTTACTGACATTGATTAGTACCAACAGTCCTAGCAGGGGTTTATGTGTTTTTCCTTTATGTCTTATAATTATATATGAATCATATATGGTTTATTATGTTATATAGTGTGTATAAAAGTGTTGATATGTGAACAGATAAGCTTAAAATGGTGTTTATTTATTTATTTATTTCTTCTTTTTATATTCTGTTAGTATCCACAATGGCAATCAATAGATTTTTTGTTCAGGATGTGAGGTCATAGGTTAGGTCATTATGAAGGGGCGTGATTTAAGATATATAAACCATCAGTTTGATATAATTCACACGTTCCGCTGCTGAAGAAAAAACCGAGGAAGGTTTTGAAACGCGTCCAGCGATTTAGACATTGCGATATTGAGCCTGTCATTAAAGAACATTCTTCTGAGAGAATAATAATAATTTGCCAGATCTAAGGCATCCATCACAGTGAACCATCTTCCGAGCGCGCGACCTTTGCACGAGGAACGCCGCCGATTTACTCACTCTGCCTATCGCATGCAACAACCACTAGCGAGAAGCCAATCGGGCCATCTGCAACAAAGACTTGAGGTCTCCAGACCACCATCATTCTAAGTTGGTCAGACCAAGGGGCTCCGCTTGACAGCGCTGCAGTCCCCCAAACGGTGCCCACCACCAAGTGCCGCGATTATAGGAGTTGGCCGAGACTCCAGCAGCACGATCCCTGACAGAGGCAAGGCACCGGCCACAAGACGTCATACAGCCGGCCCCCACAATTATACTGAAGGGAGATCCGTGATATCTCGGAGTGGTGAGCATTATATGAAAAATATTGCAAACTGGCTTCTATGATGTATGACATACGCAGAAATGCTTAAAGAGTGATTCTGAGTGACTGTTCACTGCTCACAAAGCGCCACATTGTATCACTGTGTTGGTGAGATCTAGTTGCCAAGGTTTGGATGGATACAGCACTACCGCATCAATTGATTATATTGTAGCGGATACATTTTATCTTTTTTATTGAAGATCTTTGGAAACAAGAGTTGTGGAATGAACTTTTATACTGTGCTGTTCCTCAAGATCAGAAGATCTACATATTGATATACAGGCTCAAATTGCATTTTATAGTTGTTATTAATTTTATAGTTATTTTTAGTTTTTATATTGGGATTATCATATTTTATTTTGTATTTAATTAATTAGGGAGGTACAAGGGCCCAGTACATCCCTATTTAGTTCTTTTTGTATTTTATATTAATAAATACCAATCAACTTAAACCAGATATCTTTGACCCTTGAGCCCCATTTATTTTTTCCATATTGATCCTATTTTTATACACCGTGGGTATAGGTGTGTGTTGGGTTGCTCGGGTCCTTGGTGATTGTCAGATAGACAGGAGCCTCTCCATTTTGTTTATAATACCTGCATCCTATTGGACTCACTTGTCTTGGTTAAATCCAGCTTATTTGAAAACCTATGGATCTGCTGCTTCTGCTCATGGCAGTGCTGCTTCTGACAAGGCTGTTCTTTGGTGGGCCTAGGTGACATCACAATCTCCATGGTTACATACACAACAAAGGTCAGATGTTGTTTACACCTGGCCATGCCAGTGGTATTGAGTAGCATATCACACTGCTAAGGGTCCTGGATGCAACAATCTTTCAATGGGGAATAGCCGCACTGAGTTTGTCAAGTTCACCCATGTTTGCAACTCCAACAATACACACATATGTATGTATGTATGTATGTATGTATGTATGTATGTAAGTATGTAATGTATGTAATGTATGTATGTATGTATGTATCTATCTATCTATCTATCTCTTTCTCTCTTTCTATATGTATATATATATATATATTTTTTTTTTTTCTTTTAAATATATATATATATATATATATATATATATATATATACATATATATAGAGAGAGAGAGATGGAAATACTTTTTTAAACATGTTTTCACCTTTTTTTTTAACCTTCTTTTTTTCTTCTCTCCATGTTTTCCTTCTTTCCTCCTTTTTTCCTATGCTGCTGCTTCTTATTTTTCTTCTTTTTCAGACCCTATCATTGCACTATTGCTTATTCAATACCACCAGCAGATGGAGACACTATATTACAACATTAGTTGTGAGCAGCAGTTTGTACAAACAAATGCCTCATAGCTGATGTCCTATCCATTATTGCAATGGATGGTTGGCTGGCAACATTTGTTTTTATTATTCCAATACCACAGTACCAATGCATGGTCAATCAACAGCAATGACACCCCCATGTCAATTAACAAGATTCAGCACCCACTACCTGAAAGACAGCTACCTATCATGTCATGTCCAACCTGCACAGGTGTGCTGGTTGCTGAGCTTATTCAATTAAAGAGGACATTCAGCAGCAGCAGTCCTGTGCCTGGTCGCTCCAACAGGGGCCAGACACAAGCGGCACCACCTATTGTCTTTTGCCTGCAGTAGGGGCCCACTGGACTAGCCAGCAAGCAGCTGCAGCAGTAAATAAACAGGTAATCTTTCTTTCCAACACTGAACCCTGGTGGTGCACTTAATATATGCTACCAGATAGGGGACATATCAGATAGTAAACTGATATAAACAGACACCACATTTGATACCAGCCAAAAGGAAGAATGAGAAGTGATAACTGTGAAAGGGGAGGAACCAACGCTGTCCCCTTCACATGCACCATCACTACTTGTAGGAAGGTAGGCTGGCTGGCAGCCTCCCATACACACTCTGGCTGGGTGGCAGTCACCCACCAGTACACACAGCAGGCCCTAAACCCATATCATTATTGCTAAGCAGGAAGATGGGAGTCCATTTCACTCTGATGGACCATTTTTAAATGCAATCCATAACCTGGCTTTGGCAGGAACCCTTCTTACTCCTCCTACTTGCATTTGATACTGGGTTTAGGATCTGCATAGGAAACACACACACACACACACACAAGCACACACTTACCTGTGTTGCCTGCTGACGCCTCCTTGGCTGTCCCCAAACGGTATAAAACCAACAGCCACGGGAAGCTGTAAGGATAGAGGACATACCTGCATCCTATTGGACTCACTTGTCTTGGTTAAATCCAGCTTATTTGAAAACTTATGGTGCTGCTGCTTCTGATCATGGCAGTGCTGCTTCTGACAAGGCTGTTCTTTGGTGGGCCTAGGTGACATCACAATCTCCATGGTTACATACACAACAAAGGTCAGATGTTGTTTACACCTGGCCATGCCAGTGGTATTGAGTAGCATATCACAGTGCTAAGGGTCCTGGATGCAACAATCTTTCAATGGGGAATAGCCGCACTGAGTTTGTCAAGTGCACCCATGTTTGCAACTCCAACAATACACACATATATATGTATGTATGTTGTATGTATGTATGTATGTATGTATGTATGTGTATCTATCTATCTATCTATCTATCTCTTTCTCTCTCTCTATATGTATATATATATATATATATATATATATATATATATATATAATTTTTTTTCTTTTAAATATATATATATATATATATATATATATATATACATATATAGAGAGAGAGATGGAAATACTTTTTTAAACATGTTTTCACCTTTTTTTTACCTTCTTTTTTTCTTCTCTCCATGTTTTCCTTCTTTCCTCCTTTTTTCCTATGCTGCTGCTTCTTATTTTTCTTCTTTTTCAGACCCTATCATTGCACTATTGCTTATTAAATACCACCAGCAGATGGAGACACTATATTACAACATTAGTTGTGAGCAGCAGTTTGTACAAACAAATGCCTCATAGCTGATGTCCTATCCATTATTGCAATGGATGGCTGGCTGGCAACATTTGTTTTAATTATTCCAATTCCACAGTACCAATGCATGGTCAATTAACAAGATTCAGCACCCACTACCTGAAAGACAGCTACCTATCATGTCATGTCCAACCTGCACAGGTGTGCTGGTTGCTGAGCTTATTCAATTAAAGAGGACATTCAGCAGCAGCAGTCCTGTGCCTGGTCGCTCCAACAGGGGCCAGACACAAGCGGCACCACCTATTGTCTTTTGCCTGCAGTAGGGGCCCACTGGACTAGCCAGCAAGCAGCTGCAGCAGTAAATAAACAGGTAATCTTTCTTTCCAACACTGAACCCTGGTGGTGCACTTAATATATGCTACCAGATAGGGGACATATCAGATATTAAACTGATATAAACAGACACCACATTTGATACCAGCCAAAAGGAAGAATGAGAAGTGATAACTGTGAAAGGGGAGGAACCAACGCTGTCCCCTTCACATGCACCATCACTACTTGTAGGAAGGGAGGCTGGCTGGCAGCCTCCCATACACACTCTGGCTGGGTGGCAGTCACCCACCAGTACACACAGCAGACCCTAAACCCATATCATTATTGCTAAGCAGGAAGATGGGAGTCCATTTCACTCTGATGGACCATTTTTAAATGCAATCCATAACCTGGCTTTGGCAGGAACCCTTCTTACTCCTCCTACTTGCATTTGATACTGGGTTTAGGATCTGCATAGGAAACACACACACACACACACACAAGCACACACTTACCTGTGTTGCCTGCTGACGCCTCCTTGGCTGTCCCCAAACGGTATAAAACCAACAGCCACGGGAAGCTGTAAGGATAGAGGACATACCTGCATCCTATTGGACTCACTTGTCTTGGTTAAATCCAGCTTATTTGAAAACCTATGGATCTGCTGCTTCTGCTCATGGCAGTGCTGCTTCTGACAAGGCTGTTCTTTGGTGGGCCTAGGTGACATCACAATCTCCATGGTTACATACACAACAAAGGTCAGATGTTGTTTACACCTGGCCATGCCAGTGGTATTGAGTAGCATATCACACTGCTAAGGGTCCTGGATGCAACAATCTTTCAATGGGGAATAGCCGCACTGAGTTTGTCAAGTTCACCCATGTTTGCAACTCCAACAATACACACATATGTATGTATGTATGTATGTATGTATGTATGTATGTAAGTATGTAATGTATGTATGTATCTATCTATCTATCTATCTATCTCTTTCTCTCTTTCTATATGTATATATATATATGTATTTTTTTTTTTCTTTTAAATATATATATATATATATATATATATATATATATATATATATATATATACATATATATATAGAGAGAGAGAGATGGAAATACTTTTTTAAACATGTTTTCACCTTTTTTTTTAACCTTCTTTTTTTCTTCTCTCCATGTTTTCCTTCTTTCCTCCTTTTTTCCTATGCTGCTGCTTCTTATTTTTCTTCTTTTTCAGACCCTATCATTGCACTATTGCTTATTCAATACCACCAGCAGATGGAGACACTATATTACAACATTAGTTGTGAGCAGCAGTTTGTACAAACAAATGCCTCATAGCTGATGTCCTATCCATTATTGCAATGGATGGTTGGCTGGCAACATTTGTTTTTATTATTCCAATACCACAGTACCAATGCATGGTCAATCAACAGCAATGACACCCCCATGTCAATTAACAAGATTCAGCACCCACTACCTGAAAGACAGCTACCTATCATGTCATGTCCAACCTGCACAGGTGTGCTGGTTGCTGAGCTTATTCAATTAAAGAGGACATTCAGCAGCAGCAGTCCTGTGCCTGGTCGCTCCAACAGGGGCCAGACACAAGCGGCACCACCTATTGTCTTTTGCCTGCAGTAGGGGCCCACTGGACTAGCCAGCAAGCAGCTGCAGCAGTAAATAAACAGGTAATCTTTCTTTCCAACACTGAACCCTGGTGGTGCACTTAATATATGCTACCAGATAGGGGACATATCAGATAGTAAACTGATATAAACAGACACCACATTTGATACCAGCCAAAAGGAAGAATGAGAAGTGATAACTGTGAAAGGGGAGGAACCAACGCTGTCCCCTTCACATGCACCATCACTACTTGTAGGAAGGTAGGCTGGCTGGCAGCCTCCCATACACACTCTGGCTGGGTGGCAGTCACCCACCAGTACACACAGCAGGCCCTAAACCCATATCATTATTGCTAAGCAGGAAGATGGGAGTCCATTTCACTCTGATGGACCATTTTTAAATGCAATCCATAACCTGGCTTTGGCAGGAACCCTTCTTACTCCTCCTACTTGCATTTGATACTGGGTTTAGGATCTGCATAGGAAACACACACACACACACACACACACACACACACACACACACACACAAGCACACACTTACCTGTGTTGCCTGCTGACGCCTCCTTGGCTGTCCCCAAACGGTATAAAACCAACAGCCACGGGAAGCTGTAAGGATAGAGGACATACCTGCATCCTATTGGACTCACTTGTCTTGGTTAAATCCAGCTTATTTGAAAACTTATGGTGCTGCTGCTTCTGATCATGGCAGTGCTGCTTCTGACAAGGCTGTTCTTTGGTGGGCCTAGGTGACATCACAATCTCCATGGTTACATACACAACAAAGGTCAGATGTTGTTTACACCTGGCCATGCCAGTGGTATTGAGTAGCATATCACAGTGCTAAGGGTCCTGGATGCAACAATCTTTCAATGGGGAATAGCCGCACTGAGTTTGTCAAGTGCACCCATGTTTGCAACTCCAACAATACACACATATGTATGTATGTATGTGTGTATGTGTGTATGTGTATCTATCTATCTATCTATCTATCCATCTATCTATATATATATATATTTCTCTCTCTCTCTCTCTATATGTATATATATATATATTTATATATAATTTTTTTCTTCTTTTAAATATATATATATATATATATTTGTCAAGTGCACCCATGTTTGCAACTCCAACAATACACACATATGTATGTATGTATGTATGTTGTATGTATGTATGTATGTATGTATGTGTATCTATCTATCTATCTATCTATCTCTTTCTCTCTCTCTATATGTATATATATATATATATATATATATAATTTTTTTTCTTTTAAATATATATATATATATATATATATATATATATACATATATATAGAGAGAGAGAGATGGAAATACTTTTTTAAACATGTTTTCACCTTTTTTTTACCTTCTTTTTTTCTTCTCTCCATGTTTTCCTTCTTTCCTCCTTTTTTCCTATGCTGCTGCTTCTTATTTTACTCCTTTTTCAGACCCTATCATTGCACTATTGCTTATTCAATACCACCAGCAGATGGAGACACTATATTACAACATTAGTCGTGAGCAGCAGTTTGTACAAACAAATGCCTCATAGCTGATGTCCTATCCATTATTGCAATGGATGGCTGGCTGGCAACATTTGTTTTAATTATTCCAATACCACAGTACCAATGCATGGTCAATCAACAGCAATGACACCCCCATGTCAATTAACAAGATTCAGCACCCACTACCTGAAAGACAGCTACCTATCATGTCATGTCCAACCTACACAGGTGTGCTGGTTGCTGAGCTTATTCAATTAAAGAGGACATTCAGCAGCAGCAGTCCTGTGCCTGGTCGCTCCAACAGGGGCCAGACACAAGCGGCACCACCTATTGTCTTTTGCCTGCAGTTGAGGCCCACTGGACTAGCCAGCAAGCTGCTGCAGCAGTAAATAAACAGGTAATCTTTCTTTCCAACACTGAACCCTGGTGGTGCACTTAATATATGCTACCAGATATGGGACATATCAGATATTAAACTGATATAAACAGACACCACATTTGATACCAGCCAAAAGGAAGAATGAGAAGTGATAACTGTGAAAGGGGAGGAACCAACGCTGTCCCCTTCACATGCACCATCACTACTTGTAGGAAGGTAGGCTGGCTGGCAGCCTCCCATACACACTCTGGCTGGGTGGCAGTCACCCACCAGTACACACAGCAGGCCCTAAACCCATATCATTATTGCTAAGCAGGAAGATGGGAGTCCATTTCACTCTGATGGACCATTTTTAAATGCAATCCATAACCTGGCTTTGGCAGGAACCCTTCTTACTCCTCCTACTTGCATTTGATACTGGGTTTAGGATCTGCATAGGAAACACACACACACACACACACACACACACAAGCACACACTTACCTGTGTTGTCTGCTGACGCCTCCTTGGCTGTCCCCAAACGGTATAAAACCAACAGCCACGGGAAGCTGTAAGGATAGAGGACATACCTGCATCCTATTGGACTCACTTGTCTTGGTTAAATCCAGCTTATTTGAAAACTTATGGTGCTGCTGCTTCTGATCATGGCAGTGCTGCTTCTGACAAGGCTGTTCTTTGGTGGGCCTAGGTGACATCACAATCTCCATGGTTACATACACAACAAAGGTCAGATGTTGTTTACACCTGGCCATGCCAGTGGTATTGAGTAGCATATCACAGTGCTAAGGGTCCTGGATGCAACAATCTTTCAATGGGGAATAGCCGCACTGAGTTTGTCAAGTGCACCCATGTTTGCAACTCCAACAATACACACATATGTATGTATGTATGTATGTATGTATGTATGTATGTATGTGTATCTATCTATCTATCTATCTATCTATCTCTTTCTCTCTTTCTATATGTATATATATATATATAATTTTTTTTTCTTTTCAATATATATATATATATATATATATATATATATATATATATATATATACATATATATAGAGAGAGAGATGGAAATACTTTTTTAAACATGTTTTCACCTTTTTTTTACCTTCTTTTTTTCTTCTCTCCATGTTTTCCTTCTTTCCTCCTTTTTTCCTATGCTGCTGCTTCTTATTTTACTCCTTTTTCAGACCCTATCATTGCACTATTGCTTATTCAATACCACCAGCAGATGGAGACACTATATTACAACATTAGTCGTGAGCAGCAGTTTGTACAAACAAATGCCTCATAGCTGATGTCCTATCCATTATTGCAATGGATGGCTGGCTGGCAACATTTGTTTTAATTATTCCAATACCACAGTACCAATGCATGGTCAATCAACAGCAATGACACCCCCATGTCAATTAACAAGATTCAGCACCCACTACCTGAAAGACAGCTACCTATCATGTCATGTCCAACCTGCACAGGTGTGCTGGTTGCTGAGCTTATTCAATTAAAGAGGACATTCAGCAGCAGCACTGTGCCTGGTCGCTCCAACAGGGGCCAGACACAAGCGGCACCACCTATTGTCTTTTGCCTGCAGTAGGGGCACACTGGACTAGCCAGCAAGCAGCTGCAGCAGCAAATAAACAGGTAACCTTTCTTTCCAACACTGAAACCTAGTGGTGCACTTAATATATGCTACCAGATAGTTGACATATCAAATATTAAACTGATATAAACAGACACCACATTTGATACCAGCCAAAAGGAAGGATGAGAAGTGATAACTGTGAAAGGGGAGGAACCAACGCTGTCCCCTTTACATGCACCATCACTACTTGTAGGAAGGGAGGCTGGCTGGCAGCCTCCCATACACACTCTGGCTGGGTGGCAGTCACCCACCAGTACACACAGCAGACCCTAAATCCATATCATTATTGCTTTGCAGGAAGATGGGAGTCCATTTCACTCTGATGGACCATTTTTAAATGCAATCCATAACCTGGCTTTGGCAGGAACCCTTCTTACTCCTCCTACTTGCATTTGATACTGGGTTTAGGATCTGCATAGGAAACACACACACACACACACACACACAAGCACACACTTACCTGTGTTGCCTGCTGACGCCTCCTTGGCTGTCCCCAAACGGTATAAAACCAACAGCCACGGGAAGCTATAAGGATAGAGGACATACCTGCATCCTATTGGACTCACTTGTCTTGGTTAAATCCAGCTTATTTGAAAACCTATGGTGCTGCTGCTTCTGCTCATGGCAGTGCTGCTTCTGACAAGGCTGTTCTTTGGTGGGCCTAGGCGACATCACAATCTCCATGGTTACATACACAACAAAGGTCAGATGTTGTTTACACCTGGCCATGCCAGTGGTATTGAGTAGCATATCACAGTGCTAAGGGTCCTGGATGCAACAATCTTTCAATGGGGAATAGCCGCACTGCGTTTGTCAAGTGCACCCATGTTTGCAACTCCAACAATACACACATATGTATGTATGTATGTATATATGTGTGTATGTGTGTATGTCTATCTATCTATCTATCTATCTATCCATCTATCTATATATATATTTCTCTCTCTCTCTCTATATGTATATGTATATATATATATAATTTTTTTCTTCTTTTAAATATATATATATATATATATATATATATATATATATATATATACATACATATATAGAGAGAGAGAGATGGAAATACTTTTTTAAACATGTTTTCACCTTTTTTTACCTTCTTTCTTTTCTTCTCTCCATGTTTTCCTTCTTTCCTCCTTTTTTCCTATGCTGCTGCTTCTTATTTTTCTTCTTTTTCAGACCCTATCATTGCACTATTGCTTATTCAATACCACCAGCAGATGGAGACACTATATTACAACATTAGTCGTGAGCAGCAGTTTGTACAAACAAATGCCTCATAGTTGATGTCCTATCCATTATTGCAATGGATGGCTGGCTGGCAACATTTGTTTTTATTATTCCAATACCACAGTACCAATGCATGGTCAATCAACAGCAATGACACCCCCATGTCAATTAACAAGATTCAGCACCCACTACCTGAAAGACAGCTACCTATCATGTCATGTCCAACCTGCACAGGTGTGCTGGTTGCTGAGCTTATTAAATTAAAGAGGACATTCAGCAGCAGCAGTCCTGTGCCTGGTCGCTCCAACAGGGGCCAGACACAAGCAGCATCACCTATTGTATTTTGCCTGCAGTAGGGACCCACTGAACTAGCCAGCAGGCAGCTGCAGCAGTAGCTGCAAATAAACAGGTAATCTTTCTTTCCAACACTGAACCCTGGTGGTGCACTTAATATATGCTACCAGATAGGGGACATATCAGATATTAAACTGATATAAACAGACACCACATTTGATACCAGCCAAAAGGACAAATGAGAAGTGATAACTGTGAAAGGGGAGGAACCAACGGTGTCCCCTTCACATGCACCATCACTACTTGTAGGAAGGGAGGCTGGCTGGCAGCCTCCCATACACACTCTGGCTGGGTGGCAGTCACCCACCAGTACACACAGCAGGCCCTAAACCCATATCATTATTGCTAAGCAGGAAGATGGGAGTCCATTTCACTCTGATGGACCATTTTTAAATGCAATCCATAACCTGGCTTTGGCAGGAACCCTTCTTACTCCTCCTACTTGCATTTTATACTGGGTTTAGGATCTGCATAGGAAACACACACACACACACACACACACACAAGCACACACTTACCTGTGTTGCCTGCTGACGCCTCCTTGGCTGTCCCCAAACGGTATAAAACCAACAGCCACGGGAAGCTGTAAGGATAGAGGACATACCTGCATCCTATTGGACTCACTTGTCTTGGTTAAATCCAGCTTATTTGAAAACCTATGGTGCT
Organism: Hyla sarda; assembly: GCF_029499605.1. NCBI lineage: Eukaryota > Metazoa > Chordata > Amphibia > Anura > Hylidae > Hyla > Hyla sarda. Next base: position 206,719 of record NW_026610500.1, read on the forward strand.
GCTGCTTCTGCTCATGGCAGTGCTGCTTCTGACAAGGCTGTTCTTTGGTGGGCCTAGGTGACATCACAATCTCCATGGTTACATACACAACAAAGGTCAGATGTTGTTTACACCAGGCCATGCCAGTGGTATTGAGTAGCATATCACAGTGCTAAGGGTCCTGGATGCAACAATCTTTCAATGGGGAATAGCAGCACTGAGTTTGTCAAGTGCACCCATGTTTGCAACTCCAACAATACACACATATGTATGTATGTATGTATGTATGTATGTATGTATGTGTATCTATATCTATGTGTATCTATCTATCTCTTTCTCTCTCTCTATATGTATATATATATATATATATATATATATATAAAAAAAAATTCTTTTAAATATATATATATATATATATATATATACATATATATATATATAGAGAGAGAGAGATGGAAATACTTTTTAAAACATGTTTTCACCTTTTTTTTTTACCTTCTTTTTTTCTTCTCTCCATGTTTTCCTTCTTTCCTCCTTTTTTCCTATGCTGCTGCTTCTTATTTTTCTTCTTTTTCAGACCCTATCATTGCACTTTTGCTTATTCAATACCACCAGCAGATGGAGACACTATATTACAACATTAGTTGTGAGCAGCAGTTTGTACAAACAAATGCCTCATAGCTGATGTCCTATCCATTATTGCAATGGATGGTTGGCTGGCAACATTTGTTTTTATTATTCCAATATCACAGTACCAATGCATGGTCAATCAACAGCAATGACACCCCCATGTCAATTAACAAAATTCAGCACCCACTACCTGAAAGACAGCTACCTATCATGTCATGTCCAATCTGCACAGGTGTGCTGGTTGCTGAGCTTATTCAATTAAAGAGGACATTCAGCAGCAGCAGCAGTCCTGTGCATGGTCGCTCCAACAGGGGCCAGACACAAGCGGCACCACCTATTGTCTTTTGCCTGCAGTAGGGGCCCACTGGACTAGCCAGCAAGCAGCTGCAGCAGCAAATAAACAGGTAATCTTTCTTTCCAACACTGAACCCTGGTGGTGCACTTAATATATGCTACCAGATAGGGGACATATCAGATATTAAACTGATATAAACAGACACCACATTTGATACCAGCCAAAAGGAAGAATGAGAAGTGATAACTGTGAAAGGGGAGGAACCAACGCTGTCCCCTTCACATGCACCATCACTACTTGTAGGAAGGGAGGCTGGCTGGCAGCCTCCCATACACACTCTGGCTGGGTGGCAGTCACCCACCAGTACACACAGCAGGCCCTAAACCCATATCATTATTGCTAAGCAGGAAGATGGGAGTCCATTTCACTCTGATGGACCATTTTTAAATGCAATCCATAACCTGGCTTTGGCAGGAACCCTTCTTACTCCTCCTACTTGCATTTGATACTGGGTTTAGGATCTGCATAGGAAACACACACACACACAAAAGCACACACTTACCTGTGTTGCCTGCTGACACCTCCTTGGCTGTCCCCAAACGGTATAAAACCAACAGCCACGGGAAGCTGTAAGGATAGAGGACATACCTGCATCCTATTGGACTCACTTGTCTTGGTTAAATCCAGCTTATTTGAAAACCTATGGTGCTGCTGCTTCTGCTCATGGCAGTGCTGCTTCTGACAAGGCTGTTCTTTGGTGGGCCAAGGTGACATCACAATCTCCATGGTTACATACACAACAAAGGTCAGATGTTGTTTACACCTGGCCATGCCAGTGGTATTGAGTAGCATATCACAGTGCTAAGGGTCCTGGATGCAACAATCTTTCAATGGGGAATAGCCGCACTGAGTTTGTCAAGTGCACCCATGTTTGCAACTCCAACAATACACACATATGTATGTATGTATGTATGTATGTTGTATGTATGTATGTATGTATGTGTATCTATCTATCTATCTATCTCTTTCTCTCTCTCTATATGTATGTATATGTATATATATATAATTTTTTTTTCTTTTAAATATATATATATATATATATATATATATATATATATATATATATATATACATATATAGAGAGAGAGATGGAAATACTTTTTTAAACATGTTTTCACCTTTTTTTTTACCTTCTTTTTTTCTTCTCTCCATGTTTTCCTTCTTTCCTCCTTTTTTCCTATGCTGTTGCTTCTTATTTTTCTTCTTTTTCAGACCCTATCATTGCACTATTGCTTATTCAATACCACCAGCAGATGGAGACACTATATTACAACATTAGTTGTGAGCAGCAGTTTGTACAAACAAATGCCTCATAGCTGATGTCCTATCCATTATTGCAATGGATGGCTGGCTGGCAACATTTGTTTTAATTATTCCAATACCACAGTATCAATGCATGGTCAATCAACAGCAATGACACCCCCATGTCAATTAACAAGATTCAGCACCCACTACCTGAAAGACAGCTACCTATCATGTCATGTCCAACCTGCACAGGTGTGCTGGTTGCTGAGCTTATTCAATTAAAGAGGACATTCAGCAGCAGCAGTCCTGTGCCTGGTCGCTCCAACAGGGGCCAGACACAAGCGGCACCACCTATTGTCTTTTGCCTGCAGTAGGGGCCCACTGGACTAGCCAGCAAGCAGCTGCAGCAAATAAACAGGTAATCTTTCTTTCCAACACTGAACCCTGGTGGTGCACTTAATATATGCTACCAGATAGGGGACATTTCAGATATTAAACTGATATAAACAGACACCAAATTTGATACCAGCCAAAAGGAAGAATGAGAAGTGATAACTGTGAAAGGGGAGGAACCAACGCTGTCCCCTTCACATGCACCATCAATACTTGTAGGAAGGGAGGCTGGCTGGCTGGCAGCCTCCCATACACACTCTGGCTGGGTGGCAGTCACCCACCAGTACACACAGCAGACCCTAAACCCATATCATTATTGCTAAGCAGGAAGATGGGAGTCCATTTCACTCTGATGGACCATTTTTAAATGCAATCCATAACCTGGCTTTGGCAGGAACCCTTCTTACTCCTCCTACTTGCATTTGATACTGGGTTTAGGATCTGCATAGGAAACACACACACACACACACACACACAAGCACACACTTACCTGTGTTGCCTGCTGACGCCTCCTTGGCTGTCCCCAAACGGTATAAAACCAACAGCCACGGGAAGCTGTAAGGATAGAGGACATACCTGCATCCTATTGGACTCACTTGTCTTGGTTAAATCCAGCTTATTTGAAAACCTATGGTGCTGCTGCTTCTGCTCATGGCAGTGCTGCTTCTGACAAGGCTGTTCTTTGGTGGGCCTAGGTGACATCACAATCTCCATGGTTACATACACAACAAAGGTCAGATGTTGTTTACACCTGGCCATGCCAGTGGTATTGAGTAGCATATCACAGTGCTAAGGGTCCTGGATGCAACAATCTTTCAATGGGGAATAGCCGCACTGAGTTTGTCAAGTGCACCCATGTTTGCAACTCCAACAATACACACATATGTATGTATGTATGTATGTATGTATGTATGTATGTGTATCTATCTATCTATCTATCTCTTTCTCTCTCTCTATATGTATATATATATATATATATATATATATATTTTTTTCTTTTAAATATATATATATATATATATATATATATATATATACATATATATAGAGAGAGAGAGATGGAAATACTTTTTTAAACATGTTTTCACCTTTTTTTTACCTTCTTTTTTTCTTCTCTCCATGTTTTCCTTCTTTCCTCCTTTTTTCCTATGCTGCTGCTTCTTATTTTACTCCTTTTTCAGACCCTATCATTGCACTATTGCTTATTCAATACCACCAGCAGATGGAGACACTATATTACAACATTAGTCGTGAGCAGCAGTTTGTACAAACAAATGCCTCATAGCTGATGTCCTATCCATTATTGCAATGGATGGCTGGCAACATTTGTTTTAATTATTCCAATACCACAGTACCAATGCATGGTCAATCAACAGCAATGACACCCCCATGTCAATTAACAAGATTCAGCACCCACTACCTGAAAGACAGCTACCTATCATGTCATGTCCAACCTGCACAGGTGTGCTGGTTGCTGAGCTTATTCAATTAAAGAGGACATTCAGCAGCAGCAGTCCTGTGCCTGGTCGCTCCAACAGGGGCCAGACACAAGCGGCACCACCTATTGTCTTTTGCCTGCAGTAGGGGCCCACTGGACTAGCCAGCAAGCAGCTGCAGCAAATAAACAGGTAATCTTTCTTTCCAACACTGAACCCTGGTGGTGCATTTAATATATGCTACCAGATAGGGGACATATCAGATATTAAACTGATATAAACAGACACCACATTTGATACAAGCCAAAAGGAAGAATGAGAAGTGATAACTGTGAAAGGGGAGGAACCAACGCTGTCCCCTTCACATGCACCATCACTACTTGTAGGAAGGGAGGCTGGCTGGCAGCCTCCCATACACACTCTGGCTGGGTGGCAGTCACCCACCAGTACACACAGCAGACCCTAAACCCATATCATTATTGCTAAGCAGGAAGATGGGAGTCCATTTCACTCTGATGGACCATTTTTAAATGCAATCCATAACCTGGCTTTGGCAGGAACCCTTCTCACTCCTCCTACTTGCATTTGATACTGGGTTTAGGATCTGCATAGGAAACACACACACACACACACACACACACAAGCACACACTTACCTGTGTTGCCTGCTGACGCCTCCTTGGCTGTCCCCAAACGGTATAAAACCAACAGCCACGGGAAGCTGTAAGGATAGAGGACATACCTGCATCCTATTGGACTCACTTGTCTTGGTTAAATCCAGCTTATTTGAAAACTTATGGTGCTGCTGCTTCTGATCATGGCAGTGCTGCTTCTGACAAGGCTGTTCTTTGGTGGGCCTAGGTGACATCACAATCTCCATGGTTACATACACAACAAAGGTCAGATGTTGTTTACACCTGGCCATGCCAGTGGTATTGAGTAGCATATCACAGTGCTAAGGGTCCTGGATGCAACAATCTTTCAATGGGGAATAGCCGCACTGAGTTTGTCAAGTGCACCCATGTTTGCAACTCCAACAATACACACATATGTATGTATGTATGTATGTTGTATGTATGTATGTATGTATGTATGTATGTGTATCTATCTATCTATCTATCTCTTTCTCTCTCTCTATATGTATATATATATATATATATATATATAATTTTTTTTTCTTTTAAATATATATATATATATATATGTATTTAAACTAGGTGAGTGGGGGGAGGATAATAAAGCAAAGAAAGCAGACAGTGGGATGGATAGGTTAGAGAGAATGAAGAAATATAAAATGAAGAAATATAAAATCTCATCCCTTCCCCAATATCGCGCCACACCCCTACCCCTTAATTACCTGGTTGAACTTGATGGACATATGTCTTTTTTCGACCGTACTAACTATGTAACTATGTAACTATGTAAGAGGGGTCAGGACATAATGGCGGGTGGAGAGGAGTCCTGTGGGGGGAGGTTAAGAACAGTGGATAAGGAGATTCATGCGTTACAAACCAGCTGTAAAAATAAATGTAGCCCGAAAAATTGTAATCCCAATAATTCAAAAAATTCCATTAGCCCCAATAACTCAATAACTACAATAAGCCCCATTAACTCAAAAAATACCGTTAGCCCCAATAACTTAAATAACAACGTTAGACGCAATAACGCAAAAAATCCCATTAGCCCCAATAACTTAAATAATAACGTTAGACCCAATAACTCAAAAATCCCATTAGCCCCAATAACTTAAATAGTACAATTAGCCCTTATAACTCAAAAAATGACATTAACCCCAATAACTCTGAAAATCCCATTAGTGAGACTATATGTGTAAAACTTAATGGAAATGTAAAGTGTATGTTCACAAATGCCAGAAGCCTAGCAAATAAAATGGGGGAGCTTGAGGCCTTGATACTGGAGGAACATATTGATATAGTTGGGGTCACTGAGACATGGCTGGACTCCTCGCATGACTGGGCTGTCAATCTGCAGGGGTTTACATTGTTTCGCAAGGATAGAATGAACAGAAAAGGTGGTGGAGTCTGTCTGTATGTAAGAAGTGGTATGAAAGTCAGTGTGAACGATGCCATAGTGTGTGATGATTCTGATGAGGTGGAATCACTGTGGGTAGAATTACAAAAGGAGGGAAATACTGAAAAAATAATATTTGGTGTAATTTACAGACCCCCTAATATCACTGAAGAGATAGAAGGTCGGCTGTATAAACAAATAGAGAGGGCCGCCCGGGCAGGTACAGTGGTAATAATGGGAGATTTTAACTATCCAGATATAGATTGGGGTCCGGGGTTGGCTAAAACTACAAAGGGGCGACAATTCCTAAATTTATTGCAGGATAATTTTCTGGGCCAGTTTGTGGAGGACCCAACAAGAAGTGATGCCTTGTTGGATCTGATCATTTCCAACAACGCAGAGCTGGTTGGTAATGTAACTGTGCGGGAAAACCTTGGTAATAGCGACCACAATATAGTTACTTTTGACTTAAAATGTAGAAAACAAAGACAGACGGGGAAAGCAAAAACATATAACTTTAAAAAGGCAAACTTCCCTGGGTTGAGGGCTGCACTACAGGACATAGACTGGGGGGAGGTGTTCTCAAATGCTGATGCAGAAGGTAAATGGGACATCTTTAAATCAACTCTAAATAACTATACAGCTAAATATATACCAAAGGGGAACAAATATAAACGATTAAAACTAAATCCTACATGGCTGACAAATGAGGTTAAAAGAGCAATAAACAACAAAAAAATAGCCTTCAAAAAATACAAATCTTATGGGTCAGCTATAACATTTAAACAGTACAAGGAGCTTAATAAAATCTGTAAAAATGTAATAAAAACAGCAAAAATTCAAAATGAGAGACAGGTGGCCGAAGAAAGCAAAACTAATCCTAAATATTTTTTTAGATATATAAATACAAAAAAACCAAGGACAGAGCATGTAGGACCCCTTAATAATGATAATGGGGAGGTTGTCACGGGCGATCAAGAGAAGGCGGAGCTACTGAATGGGTTCTTTAGTTCTGTATATACTATGGAAGAAGGAGCTGACATTGGCCAGGTCAGTGCTGGTAACACATCATATAATGTATTGAACTGGCTTAATGTAGAGATGGTACAAGGTAAGTTAAGTAAAGTAAATGTAAGCAAATCTCCAGGGCCGGATGGACTACACCCAAGAGTTCTTAGAGAGGTAAGTTCAGTAATATCGGTACCGTTGTTCATGATATTTAGAGATTCTCTGGTGTCTGGTATTGTGCCAAGGGACTGGCGCAAGGCTAATGTGGTACCAATCTTCAAGAAGGGCTCTAGGTCTTCGCCAGGCAATTATAGACCGGTAAGTCTAACGTGCATTGTGGGTAAATTGTTTGAAGGACTTATAAGGGATTACATACAGGAATACATAGGGGATAATAGTATTATAAGTGATAGCCAGCATGGGTTTACTAAGGATAGAAGTTGTCAAACCAATCTAATTTGCTTTTATGAAGAGGTGAGTAGAAGCCTTGACAGAGGAATGGCTGTGGATATAGTGTTTCTGGATTTTGCCAAAGCGTTTGATACTGTCCCTCACAGACATCTGACAGGTAAGTTAAGGTCCTTGGGCTTGGAAACTTTAGTTTGTAACTGGATTGAACACTGGCTCATGGATCGTACCCAGAGAGTGGTGGTCAATGATTCGTACTCTGATTGGTCCCCGGTTATTAGTGGTGTACCCCAAGGTTCAGTACTGGGACCGCTGCTGTTTAATTTATTTATCAATGATATAGAGGATGGTATTAACAGCTCTGTTTCTATCTTTGCAGATGACACCAAGCTTTGTAGCACGGTACAGTCTATAGAGGATGTGCATAAGTTACAAGATGACTTGGATAGACTAAGTGTCTGGGCATCCACTTGGCAAATGAGGTTCAATGTGGATAAATGTAAAGTTATGCATCTGGGTACTAATAACCTGCATGCATCGTATGTCTTAGGGGGGATTAAACTGGCAGAGTCACTGGTAGAGAAGGATCTGGGTGTACTTGTAGATTACAGAATAGCATGCAATGTCAGGCTGCTGCTTCCAAAGCCGGCAGGATATTGTCATGTATAAAAAGAGGCATGGACTCGAGGGGCAGGGACATAATACTCCCCCTTTATAAAGCATTGGTACGGCCTCACCTGGAATATGCTGTTCAGTTTTGGTCGCCTGTTCATAAAAGGGACACTGCGGAGTTGGAAAGGGTGCAGAGACGCGCGACTAAACTAATATGGGGCATGGAACATCTTAGCTATGAGGAGCGATTAAAGGAGTTACAATTGTTTAGTCTTGAGAAGAGACGTTTAAGGGGGGATATGATAAACGTATATAAGTATATAAATGGCCCATACAAAAAATATGGAGAAAAACTGTTCCAGGTTAAACCCCCCCAAAGGACGAGGGGGCACTCCCTCCGTCTGGAGAAGAAAAGGTTTAGTCTAAAGGGGCGGCACGCCTTCTTTACCGTGAGGACTGTGAATTTATGGAACGGTCTACCTCAGGAACTGGTCACAGCAGGAACAATTAACAGCTTTAAAGCAGGGTTAGATACATTCCTGGAACAAAATAACATTAATGCTTATGCAGAACTATAAAACTACATCCCTTTCCCTTATCCCCTTACATCCTTCCCTTCAATCCCCTGGTTGGACTTGATGGACGTATGTCTTTTTTCAACCATACTAACTATGTAACTATATATATACATATATAGAGAGAGATGGAAATACTTTTTTAAACATGTTTTCACCTTTTTTTTACCTTCTTTTCTTCTTCTCTCCATGTTTTCCTTCTTTCCTCCTTTTTTCCTATGCTGCTGCTTCTTATTTTACTCCTTTTTCAGACCCTATCATTGCACTATTGCTTATTCAATACCACCAGCAGATGGAGACACTATATTACAACATTAGTCGTGAGCAGCAGTTTGTACAAACAAATGCCTCATAGCTGATGTCCTATCCATTATTGCAAGGAATGGCTGGCTGGCAACATTTGTTTTAATTATTCCAATACCACAGTACCAATGCATGGTCAATCAACAGCAATGACACCCCCATGTCAATTAACAAGATTCAGCACCCACTACCTGAAAGACAGCTACCTATCATGTCATGTCCAACCTGCACAGGTGTGCTGGTTGCTGAGCTTATTCAATTAAAGAGGACATTCAGCAGCAGCAGTCCTGTGCCTGGTCGCTCCAACAGGGGCCAGACACAAGCGGCACCACCTATTGTCTTTTGCCTGCAGTAGGGGCCCACTGGACTAGCCAGCAAGCAGCTGCAGCAGCAGCAAATAAACAGGTAATCTTTCTTTCCAACACTGAACCCTGGTGGTGCACTTAATATATGCTACCAGATAGGGGACATATCAGATATTAAACTGATATAAACAGACACCACATTTGATACCAGCCAAAAGGAAGAATGAGAAGTGATAACTGTGAAAGGGGAGGAACCAACGCTGTCCCCTTCACATGCACCATCACTACTTGTAGGAAGGGAGGCTGGCTGGCAGCCTCCCATACACACTCTGGCTGGGTGGCAGTCACCCACCAGTACACACAGCAGACCCTAAACCCATATCATTATTGCTAAGCAGGAAGATGGGAGTCCATTTCACTCTGATGGACCATTTTTAAATGCAATCCATAACCTGGCTTTGGCAGGAACCCTTCTTACTCCTCCTACTTGCATTTGATACTGGGTTTAGGATCTGCATAGGAAACACACACACACACACACACACAAGCACACACTTACCTGTGTTGCCTGCTGACGCCTCCTTGGCTGTCCCCAAACGGTATAAAACCAACAGCCACGGGAAGCTGTAAGGATAGAGGACATACCTGCATCCTATTGGACTCACTTGTCTTGGTTAAATCCAGCTTATTTGAAAACCTATGGATCTGCTGCTTCTGCTCATGGCAGTGCTGCTTCTGACAAGGCTGTTCTTTGGTGGGCCTAGGTGACATCACAATCTCCATGGTTACATACACAACAAAGGTCAGATGTTGTTTACACCTGGCCATGCCAGTGGTATTGAGTAGCATATCACAGTGCTAAGGGTCCTGGATGCAACAATCTTTCAATGGGGAATAGCCGCACTGAGTTTGTCAAGTGCACCCATGTTTGCAACTCCAACAATACACACATATGTATGTATGTATGTTTGTATGTATGTATGTATGTATGTATGTATCTATGTATCTATGTATCTATGTATCTATGTATGTATCTATCTATCTATCTCTTTCTCTCTTTCTATATGTATATATATATATATATATATATATTTATAGAGAGAGAGAGAGAGATGGAAATACTTTTTTAAACATGTTTTCACCTTTTTTTTTAACCTTCTTTTTTTCTTCTCTCCATGTTTTCCTTCTTTCCTCCTTTTTTCCTATGCTGCTGCTTCTTATTTTTCTTCTTTTTCAGACCCTATCATTGCACTATTGCTTATTCAATACCACCAGCAGATGGAGACACTATATTACAACATTAGTTGTGAGCAGCAGTTTGTACAAACAAATGCCTCATAGCTGATGTCCTATCCATTATTGCAATGGATGGTTTGCTGGCAACATTTGTTTTAATTATTCCAATACCACAGTACCAATGCATGGTCAATCAACAGCAATGACACCCCCATGTCAATTAACAAGATTCAGCACCCACTACCTGAAAGACAGCTACCTATCATGTCATGTCCAACCTGCACAGGTGTGCTGGTTGCTTAGCTTATTCAATTAAAGAGGACATTCAGCAGCAGCAGTCCTGTGCCTGGTCGCTCCAACAGGGGCCAGACACAAGCGGCACCACCTATTGTCTTTTGCCTGCAGTAGGGGCCCACTGGACTAGCCAGCAAGCAGCTGCAGCAGTAAATAAACAGGTAATCTTTCTTTCCAACACTGAACCCTGGTGGTGCACTTAATATATGCTACCAGATAGGGGACATATCAGATAGTAAACTGATATAAACAGACACCACATTTGATACCAGCCAAAAGGAAGAATGAGAAGTGATAACTGTGAAAGGGGAGGAACCAACGCTGTCCCCTTCACATGCACCATCACTACTTGTAGGAAGGTAGGCTGGCTGGCAGCCTCCCATACACACTCTGGCTGGGTGGCAGTCACCCACCAGTACACACAGCAGGCCCTAAACCCATATCATTATTGCTAAGCAGGAAGATGGGAGTCCATTTCACTCTGATGGACCATTTTTAAATGCAATCCATAACCTGGCTTTGGCAGGAACCCTTCTTACTCCTCCTACTTGCATTTGATACTGGGTTTAGGATCTGCATAGGAAACACACACACACACACACACACACACAAGCACACACTTACCTGTGTTGCCTGCTGACGCCTCCTTGGCTGTCCCCAAACGGTATAAAACCAACAGCCACGGGAAGCTGTAAGGATAGAGGACATACCTGCATCCTATTGGACTCACTTGTCTTGGTTAAATCCAGCTTATTTGAAAACTTATGGTGCTGCTGCTTCTGATCATGGCAGTGCTGCTTCTGACAAGGCTGTTCTTTGGTGGGCCTAGGTGACATCACAATCTCCATGGTTACATACACAACAAAGGTCAGATGTTGTTTACACCTGGCCATGCCAGTGGTATTGAGTAGCATATCACAGTGCTAAGGGTCCTGGATGCAACAATCTTTCAATGGGGAATAGCCGCACTGAGTTTGTCAAGTGCACCCATGTTTGCAACTCCAACAATACACACATATGTATGTATGTATGTATGTTGTATGTATGTATGTATGTATGTATGTATGTGTATCTATCTATCTATCTATCTCTTTCTCTCTCTCTCTATATGTATATATATATATATATATATATATATATATATATAATTTTTTTTCTTTTAAATATATATATATATATATATATATATATATATATATACATATATAGAGAGAGATGGAAATACTTTTTTAAACATGTTTTCACCTTTTTTATACCTTCTTTTCTTCTTCTCTCCATGTTTTCCTTCTTTCCTCCTTTTTTCCTATGCTGCTGCTTCTTATTTTACTCCTTTTTCAGACCCTATCATTGCACTATTGCTTATTCAATACCACCAGCAGATGGAGACACTATATTACAACATTAGTCGTGAGCAGCAGTTTGTACAAACAAATGCCTCATAGCTGATGTCCTATCCATTATTGCAATGGATGGCTGGCTGGCAACATTTGTTTTAATTATTCCAATACCACAGTACCAATGCATGGTCAATCAACAGCAATGACACCCCCATGTCAATTAACAAGATTCAGCACCCACTACCTGAAAGACAGCTACCTATCATGTCATGTCCAACCTGCACAGGTGTGCTGGTTGCTGAGCTTATTCAATTAAAGAGGACATTCAGCAGCAGCAGTCCTGTGCCTGGTCGCTCCAACAGGGGCCAGACACAAGCGGCACCACCTATTGTCTTTTGCCTGCAGTAGGGGCCCACTGGACTAGCCAGCAAGCAGCTGCAGCAAATAAACAGGTAATCTTTCTTTCCAACACTGAACCCTGGTGGTGCATTTAATATATGCTACCAGATAGGGGACATATCAGATATTAAACTGATATAAACAGACACCACATTTGATACCAGCCAAAAGGAAGAATGAGAAGTGATAACTGTGAAAGGGGAGGAACCAACGCTGTCCCCTTCACATGCACCATCACTACTTGTAGGAAGGGAGGCTGGCTGGCAGCCTCCCATACACACTCTGGCTGGGTGGCAGTCACCCACCAGTACACACAGCAGACCCTAAACCCATATCATTATTGCTAAGCAGGAAGATGGGAGTCCATTTCACTCTGATGGACCATTTTTAAATGCAATCCATAACCTGGCTTTGGCAGGAACCCTTCTTACTCCTCCTACTTGCATTTGATACTGGGTTTAGGATCTGCATAGGAAACACACACACACACACACACAAGCACACACTTACCTGTGTTGCCTGCTGACGCCTCCTTGGCTGTCCCCAAACGGTATAAAACCAACAGCCACGGGAAGCTGTAAGGATAGAGGACATACCTGCATCCTATTGGACTCACTTGTCTTGGTTAAATCCAGCTTATTTGAAAACCTATGGATCTGCTGCTTCTGCTCATGGCAGTGCTGCTTCTGACAAGGCTGTTCTTTGGTGGGCCTAGGTGACATCACAATCTCCATGGTTACATACACAACAAAGGTCAGATGTTGTTTACACCTGGCCATGCCAGTGGTATTGAGTAGCATATCACAGTGCTAAGGGTCCTGGATGCAACAATCTTTCAATGGGGAATAGCCGCACTGAGTTTGTCAAGTGCACCCATGTTTGCAACTCCAACAATACACACATATGTATGTATGTATGTATGTTGTATGTATGTATGTATGTATGTATGTATGTGTATCTATCTATCTATCTATCTATCTCTTTCTCTCTCTCTATATGTATATATATATATATATATATATATAATCTTTTTTTTCTTTTAAATATATATATATATATATATATATATATACATATATAGAGAGAGAGAGAGATGGAAATACTTTTTTTAACATGTTTTCACCTTTTTTTTACCTTCTTTTTTTCTTCTCTCCATGTTTTCCTTCTTTCCTCCTTTTTTCCTATGCTGCTGCTTCTTATTTTACTCCTTTTTCAGACCCTATCATTGCACTATTGCTTATTCAATACCACCAGCAGATGGAGACACTATATTACAACATTAGTCGTGAGCAGCAGTTTGTACAAACAAATGCCTCATAGCTGATGTCCTATCCATTATTGCAATGGATGGCTGGCTGGCAACATTTGTTTTAATTATTCCAATACCACAGTACCAATGCATGGTCAATCAACAGCAATGACACCCCCATGTCAATTAACAAGATTCAGCACCCACTACCTGAAAGACAGCTACCTATCATGTCATGTCCAACCTGCACAGGTGTGCTGGTTGCTGAGCTTATTCAATTAAAGAGGACATTCAGCAGCAGCAGTCCTGTGCCTGGTCGCTCCAACAGGGGCCAGACACAAGCGGCACCACCTATTGTCTTTTGCCTGCAGTAGGGGCCCACTGGACTAGCCAGCAAGCAGCTGCAGCAAATAAACAGGTAATCTTTCTTTCCAACACTGAACCCTGGTGGTGCATTTAATATATGCTACCAGATAGGGGACATATCAGATATTAAACTGATATAAACAGACACCACATTTGATACCAGCCAAAAGGAAGAATGAGAAGTGATAACTGTGAAAGGGGAGGAACCAACGCTGTCCCCTTCACATGCACCATCACTACTTGTAGGAAGGTAGGCTGGCTGGCAGCCTCCCATACACACTCTGGCTGGGTGGCAGTCACCCACCAGTACACACAGCAGGCCCTAAACCCATATCATTATTGCTAAGCAGGAAGATGGGAGTCCATTTTACTCTGATGGACCATTTTTAAATGCAATCCATAACCTGGCTTTGGCAGGAACCCTTCTTACTCCTCCTACTTGCATTTGATACTGGGTTTAGGATCTGCATAGGAAACACACACACACACACACACACAAGCACACACTTACCTGTGTTGCCTGCTGACGCCTCCTTGGCTGTCCCCAAACGGTATAAAACCAACAGCCACGGGAAGCTGTAAGGATAGAGGACATACCTGCATCCTATTGGACTCACTTGTCTTGGTTAAATCCAGCTTATTTGAAAACTTATGGTGCTGCTGCTTCTGATCATGGCAGTGCTGCTTCTGACAAGGCTGTTCTTTGGTGGGCCTAGGTGACATCACAATCTCCATGGTTACATACACAACAAAGGTCAGATGTTGTTTACACCTGGCCATGCCAGTGGTATTGAGTAGCATATCACAGTGCTAAGGGTCCTGGATGCAACAATCTTTCAATGGGGAATAGCCGCACTGAGTTTGTCAAGTGCACCCATGTTTGCAACTCCAACAATACACACATATGTATGTATGTATGTATGTATGTATGTATGTATGTATGTATGTGTATCTATGTGTTTCTATGTGTATCTATGTGTATCTATGTGTATCTATGTGTATCTATGTGTATCTATCTATATCTATCTATCTCTTTCACTCTCTCTTTATGTATATATATATATATATATATATATAATTTTTTTTTCTTTTATATATATATATATATATATATATATATATATATATATATATATATATACATACATATATAGAGAGAAAGAGAGATGGAAATACTTTTTTAAACATGTTTTCACCTTTTTTTTTAACCTTCTTTTTTTCTTCTCTCCATGTTTTCCTCCTTTTTTCCTATGCTGCTGCTTCTTATTTTTCTTCTTTTTCAGACCCTATCATTGCACTATTGCTTATTCAATACCACCAGCAGATGGAGACACTATATTACAACATTAGTTGTGAGCAGCAGTTTGTACAAACAAATGCCTCATAGCTGATGTCCTATCCATTATTGCAATGGATGGTTGGCTGGCAACATTTGTTTTTATTATTCCAATACCACAGTACCAATGCATGGTCAATCAACAGCAATGACACCCCCATGTCAATTAACAAGATTCAGCACCCACTACCTGAAAGACAGCTACCTATCATGTCATGTCCAACCTGCACAGGTGTGCTGGTTGCTGAGCTTATTCAATTAAAGAGGACATTCAGCAGCAGCAGTCCTGTGCCTGGTCGCTCCAACAGGGGCCAGACACAAGCGGCACCACCTATTGTCTTTTGCCTGCAGTAGGGGCCCACTGGACTAGCCAGCAAGCAGCTGCAGCAGCAGCAAATAAACAGGTAATCTTTCTTTCCAACACTGAACCCTGGTGGTGCACTTAATATATGCTACCAGATAGGGGACATATCAGATATTAAACTGATATAAACAGACACCACATTTGATACCAGCCAAAAGGAAGAATGAGAAGTGATAACTGTGAAAGGGGAGGAACCAACGCTGTCCCCTTCACATGCACCATCACTACTTGTAGGAAGGGAGGCTGGCTGGCAGCCTCCCATACACACTCTGGCTGGGTGGCAGTCACCCACTAGTACACACAGCAGGCCCTAAACCCATATCATTATTGCTAAGCAGGAAGATGGGAGTCCATTTCACTCTGATGGACCATTTTTAAATGCAATCCATAACCTGGCTTTGGCAGGAACCCTTCTTACTCCTCCTACTTGCATTTGATACTGGGTTTAGGATCTGCATAGGAAATACACACACACACACACACACACACAAGCACACACTTACCTGTGTTGCCTGCTGACGCCTCCTTGGCTGTCCCCAAACGGTATAAAACCAACAGCCACGGGAAACTGTAAGGATAGAGGACATATCTGCATCCTATTGGACTCACTTGTCTTGGTTAAATCCAGCTTATTTGAAAACCTATGGTGCTGCTGCTTGTGCTCATGGCAGTGCTGCTTCTGACAAGGCTGTTCTTTGGTGGGCCTAGGTGACATCACAATCTCCATGGTTACATACACAACAAAGGTCAGATGTTGTTTACATCTGGCCATGTCAGTGGTATTGAGTAGCATATCACAGTGCTAAGGGTCCTGGATGCAACAATCTTTCAATGGGGAATAGCCGCACTGAGTTTGTCAAGTGCACCCATGTTTGCAACTCCAACAATACACACATATGTATGTATGTATGTATGTATGTATGTATGTATGTATGTGTATCTATGTGTATCTATGTGTATCTATCTATATCTATCTATCTATCTATCTATCTCTTTCACTCTCTCTTTATGTATATATATATATATATATATATAATTTTTTTTCTTTTATATATATATATATATATATATATACACATATATATAGAGAGAGAGATGGAAATACTTTTTTAAACATGTTTTCACCTTTTTTTTTAACCTTCTTTTTTTCTTCTCTCCATGTTTTCCTTCTTTCCTCCTTTTTTCCTATGCTGCTGCTTCTTATTTTTCTTCTTTTTCAGACCCTATCATTGCACTATTGCTTATTCAATACCACCAGCAGATGGAGACACTATATTACAACATTAGTTGTGAGCAGCAGTTTGTACAAACAAATGCCTCATAGCTGATGTCCTATCCATTATTGCAATGGATGGTTGGCTGGCAACATTTGTTTTTATTATTCCAATACCACAGTACCAATGCATGGTCAATCAACAGCAATGACACCCCCATGTCAATTAACAAGATTCAGCACCCACTACCTGAAAGACAGCTACCTATCATGTCATGTCCAACCTGCACAGGTGTGCTGGTTGCTGAGCTTATTCAATTAAAGAGGACATTCAGCAGCAGCAGTTCTGTGTCTGGTCGCTCCAACAGGGGCCAGACACAAGCGGCACCACCTATTTTCTTTTGCCTGCAGTAGGGGCCCACTGGACTAGCCAGCAAGCAGCTGCAGCAGTAAATAAACAGGTAATCTTTCTTTCCAACACTGAACCCTGGTGGTGCACTTAATATATGCTACCAGATAGGGGACATATCAGATATTAAACTGATATAAACAGACACCACATTTGATACCAGCCAAAAGGAAGAATGAGAAGTGATAACTGTGAAAGGGGAGGAACCAACGCTGTCCCCTTCACATGCACCATCACTACTTGTAGGAAGGTAGGCTGGCTGGCAGCCTCCCATACACACTCTGGCTGGGTGGCAGTCACCCACCAGTACACACAGCAGGCCCTAAACCCATATCATTATTGCTAAGCAGGAAGATGGGAGTCCATTTCACTCTGATGGACCATTTTTAAATGCAATCCATAACCTGGCTTTGGCAGGAACCCTTCTTACTCCTCCTACTTGCATTTGATACTGGGTTTAGGATCTGCATAGGAAACACACACACACACACACACACACACAAGCACACACTTACCTGTGTTGTCTGCTGACGCCTCCTTGGCTGTCCCCAAACGGTATAAAACCAACAGCCACGGGAAGCTGTAAGGATAGAGGACATACCTGCATCCTATTGGACTCACTTGTCTTGGTTAAATCCAGCTTATTTGAAAACTTATGGTGCTGCTGCTTCTGATCATGGCAGTGCTGCTTCTGACAAGGCTGTTCTTTGGTGGGCCTAGGTGACATCACAATCTCCATGGTTACATACACAACAAAGGTCAGATGTTGTTTACACCTGGCCATGCCAGTGGTATTGAGT
>NW_026610500.1:230000-245306 GCF_029499605.1 Hyla sarda
ATAATAATAATAATAATCTCTTACTTTGTATAAGTTACTCAACATACACCAAACCAGCAGTTGATAAATAGACCATAGACCACAGACCAGTATAACCAACAACAGCTCTATACAAGGTTCAAATAATTGTACCACACTATGACTACACATTACCTCCACATAGTAACAGGATAATATTACCATACAAATACTGAATAAACCACTTTACACAGAAGTTAGTGCCTCAGCTCTACACAGGCTCTACAGACCATATAAGAGATTACATAAAGTTACATCAGGTGACGTCTTCTCTGATCGGTGTCAGTCAATTTCCTTTTCTTATCCATCCGGCCCAGACCGTCATGACTATTTCTTCCAGCCACAACTCCACAGAACCTGCCAAACAAACATTTAAGACTCTGCACTTTTCCAGCGCTTATAGCGCTCAGTATAGTGGGTAGAAAAGTGGGTTGGGGGGAAGAGTAGGTAGCCCCCCCTCCTTTAGGCAGTTGGTCACTCAAGGGGGTAGACAGGTCCCTTTACATTGTTTCCCCATCACACAGGTAAAGCCCACAGTGGGTAGGTAGGGAATACCCCTATAAGATAGGATACCCAAGCAGATCGATAATGTACCTAGTAGGTGATGCCTCCAGGTAGGTAATATCCCCAGTAGGTAGTAGTTGATGCCTCCAGGTAGGTCGTATTTATTGCCCCCAGTAAGCATGTAGAAGGTAATGCCCCCAGTAGGTAGTGCACCCAGATAGGTAATGCCCCCAGTAGGTAGTTTCATCAGGTAGGTAATGCCCCCATTAGGTAACGTTTTTTTGATGGAATAAATCACCCCGTTTTTCACTTTATGGAGTACTGCACTGGCTTTATTTTTCTAGATAGACAGATAGATATGAGATACATAGACAGATAGATATGAGATAGATAGATAGATAGATAGATAGATAGATATACAGCAACAGAAGAATGTAGCAGCACACTGCCAGCACAAAGATATAGTTGCAACATGAATATGCAGTTAAAACATGAAGAGCTATACAGCTATGGTGTAATAGATGCAAATGTAAAACTATGAAATAGTGAGATACTTAGCTCGCAAATTTGTCTCCGCCGGCGGTCAAATAGCTTGAACCGTCCCACCGCGATAAGGTGGCCTCCTTGGGACGAACCCTACACTGTGAATATGCCTCTGTGTGAACAGTTCAGTAAGCATGGCAGGGTCTGGAACATCCAAGACACCTTATATACACACCTGATAGAGGTGGGTGGGGTGCAAGGCCAACATGGAGGTAGCCACTCCCCCGTATGTGCAATACAGACAAAGAATAAGTCAGCCAGCACTTTAGTTGATACCAAACTATTATATGGACCTGGCCTACAGGTGCATGCTACTAGGCTAGATATACAGCAACAGAAGAATGCAGCAGCACACTGCCAGCACAAAGATATAGGTGCAACATGAATATGCAGTTAAAACATGAAGAGCTATACAGCTATGGTGTAATAGATGCAAACGTGAAACTATGAAATAGTGAGGCACTTAGCTCGCAAATTTGTCTCCGCCGGCGGTCAAATAGCTTGGACCGTCCCACCGTGATAAGGTGGCCTCCTTGGCACCCCACCCACCTCTATCAAGTGTGTATATAAGGTGTCTTGGATGTTCCAGACCCTGCCATGCTTACTGAACTGTTCACACAGAGGCATATTCACAGTGTAGGGTCCATCCCAAGGAGGCCACCTTATCGCGGTGGGACGGTCCAAGCTATTTGACCGCCGGCGGAGACAAATTTGCGAGCTAAGTGCCTCACTATTTCATAGTTTCACATTTGCATCTATTACACCATAGCTGTATAGCTCTTCATGTTTTAACTGCATATTCATGTTGCACCTATATCTTTGTGCTGGCAGTGTGCTGCTGCATTCTTCTGTTGCTGTATATCTAGCCTAGTAGCGTGCACCTGTAGGCCAGGTCCATATAATAGTTTGGTATCAACTAAAGTGCTGGCTGACTTATTCTTTGTCTAGATAGATATGAGATAGATAGATAGACAGATAGATATGAGATAGATATGAGAGAGATATGAGATAGATAGATAGACAGATAGATATGAGATAGATAGATAAGTAGGAGATAGATATGAGATAGATAGATAGATAGATAGATATGAGAGAGATAGATAGACAGATAGATAGATAAAGTAAATATATGCAGCACACCAATATCCGTGAATCAAACTAGCAGTGTTTTCTTCCATGATGCAGTAGACAATGTTTCGGTGATCTCTCAACGCCATTTTCAAGTCTTGAAAATGGTGATGATAAGAGATCACCGAAACGTTGGTGAAAAATGAAAGGAGCAATCTGATTGGTTGCTATGGGCAACTGGGCAATTTTTCCTTTGCACAGGTTTTAATAAATCTCCCCCTAAGTGCTTGCACCATCTACAAGTCTGAAGTATTGTCTGGAGGTGCTGCTTTTATTTGGACTAGATAGATAGATAGATAGATAGATAGATAGGAGATTGATATGATATAGATAGATAGATATGAGATAGATAGATAGATATGAGATAGATAGATATGAGATAGATAGATAAATAGATAGATATGAGATAGATAGATATAGATAGATATGAGATAGATAGATAGATATAGATAGAATATAGATATATATGAGATAGATATACACCAATATCCGTGAATCAAACTAGCAGTGTTTTCTTCCATGATGCAGTAGACAATGTTTCGGTGATCTCTCATCGCCATTTTCAAGTCTTGAAAATGGTGTTGATGAGAGATCACCGAAACGTTGGTGAAAAATGAAAGGAGCGATCTGATTGGTTGCTATGGGCAACTGGGCAATTTTTCCTCTGCACAGGTTTTAATAAATCTCCCCCTAAGTGCTTGCACCATCTACAAGTCTGAAGTATTGTCTGGAGGTGCTGCTTTTATTTGGACTAGATAGATAGATAGATAGATAGATAGATAGATAGATAGATAGGAGATTGATATGATATAGATAGATAGATAGATAGATAGGAGATAGAAAGATAGATATGAGATAGATAGATAAATAGATAGATATGAGATAGATAGATATAGATAGATAGAATATAGATAGATATGAGATAGATAGATAGATATGAGATAGATATGAGATAGATAGATAAATAGATAGATATGAGATAGATAGATAGATATAGATAGAATATAGATATATATGAGATAGATATGAGATAGATAGATATGAGATAGATAGATAGATAAATAGATAGATAAGAGAGAGATAGATAGATATAGATAGATAGAATATAAAAAGATATGAGATAGATAGATATGAGATAGATAGATATGAGATAGATATGAGAGAGATATGATAGATAGATAGATAGATAGATAGATAGATATGAGAGAGAGATGGTAGATACATAGATATGAGATAGATAGATAAATAGATAGATAGATAGAAATGAGATAGATAGATATGAGATGGAGAGATCGATATGAGATAGATAGATAGATATGAGATAGATAGATAGATATGAGATAGATAGATATGAGATAGATAGATATGAGATAGATAGATATGAGATAGATAGATAGATAGATATGAGATTATAGATAGATAGGAGATAGATAGAAAGATAGATAGATATGAGATGATAGATAGATAGATAGATATGAGATAGATAGATAGGTAGATAGATATGAGATAGATAGATAGATAGATAGATATGAGATAGATAGATATGAGATAGATAATGGATAGATAGATAGATAGATAGATAGATAGATAGATATGAGATAGATAGATATGAGACAGATATGAGATAGATAGATAGATATGAGATAGATAGATATGAGATAGATATATAGATAGATATGAGATAGATAGATAGATAGATATGAGATGATAGATAGATAGATAGATAGATAGGAGATAGATAGATAGATATGAGATAGATAGATAGATAGATAGATATGAGATAGATATGAGATAGATAGATAGATATGAGATGATAGATAGATAGATAGGAGATAGATAGGAGATAGATAGATATATATGAGATGATAGATAGATAGATATATATGAGATGATAGATAGATAGATAGATAGATAGATAGGAGATAGATAGATAGATATGAGATAGATAGATAGATAGATATGAGATAGATAGATAGATAGATATGAGATAGATAGATATGAGATAGATAGATAGATAGATAGATAGATATGAGATAGATAGATAGATAGATAGATAGATAGATATGAGATAGATATGAGATAGATAGATAGATATGAGATAGATAGATGGATATGAGATAGATATGAGATAGATAGATAGATAGATATGAGATAGATAGATAGATAGGAGATAGATAGATAGATAGGAGATGATTGATAAATAGATAGATAGATAGGAGATAGATAGATAGATAGATAGGAGATAGATAGATAGATAGGAGATGATTGATAGATAGATAGATAGATAGATAGGAGATAGATAGATAGATAGGAGATAGATAGATAGATAGGAGATGATTGATAAATAGATAGATAGATAGGAGATAGATAGATAGATAGATAGGAGATAGATAGATAGATAGGAGATGATTGATAGATAGATAGATAGATAGATAGGAGATAGATAGGAGATAGATATGAGATAGAGATCGATATAAGAGAGATGGATAGATACATATGAGATAGATACATAGTTTTGCAACAGCTGGAGGCACCCTGGTTGAGAAACAATAAGATGGAGGTAAATAGGCACATCTCATTGTCTTTTAAAGGAAAAGTCTCATGCTCAAAATCTTTCCCCTTAAGCTTTAGATCGCGAGGGGGGGGGGGGGGGTCCGACTGCTGGGGCCCCCTGCGATCTCCTGTTTGGAGCCCCCGTGCACTAGCACAGGAGCGCATCACGACCTTCGCCCGAAGCGGAGGCCGCCACGCCCCCTCCATATAGTTCTATGGGAGAGCCGCACACTTGTGCTAGTGCATGGGGGCTCCAAACAAGTGATCGCAGGGGGCACCAGTGGTTGGACCTCCCGGACACAGACAGCAGAGGGCCCTTGTGCAAAGAATGTGCCTGACCCCCCCCCCCCCCCAAAAAAAAAACATCAATTGTTCAGGACCCCCCCCCCCTCCATGTGTCACTTACTCAGGTGGACCCCCATATGTCACTTGCTCGGGAGGACCCCCCCCCCCCTGTATAAGTTTCTAATTATTTATTAAGGCCTCCCATATGCCGCAGCTCATTCAAGCCCCCCACATTAGGTAGCATAGATTCCCAACATTAGGTAGCATAGATTCCCCACATTAGGTAGCATAGTTTCCTCACATTAAGTAGCATAGTTTCCCCACATTAGGTAGCATATATTCCCTACATTAGGTAGCAGTTTCCCCACATTAGGTAGCATAGTTTGTCCACATTAGGTAGCATATTTTGTCCACATTAGGTAGCATAGTTTCCCCACATTAGGTAACATAGTTTCCCCAAATTAGGTAGCATTGTTTCCCCACATTAAATAGCACAGATTCCCCACATTAGGTAACATAGTTTCCCCACATTAGGTAGCATAGTTTCATCACATTAGGTAGCACAGATTCCCCACATTAGGTAACATAGTTTCCCCACATTAGGTAGCATAGTTTCCCCACATTAGGTAGCATATTTTCCCCACATTAGGTAGCACAGATTACCCACATTAGGTAACATTGTTTCTCCACATTAGGTAGGATAGTTTCCACACATTAGGTAGCACAGATTCCCCACATTAGGCAACATAGTTTCCCCACATTAGGTAGCATAGTTTCCCCACATTAGGTAGCATAGTTTCCCCACATTAGGTAGCACAGATTTGCCGCATTAAGTAACATAGTTTATCCACATTAGGTAGCATAGATTCCTCACACAGGGATGTGGAAATTCTATCGCCCGACGCCCGGGACAAGTAGTTTTGGGCGCCGGGCAGGTGAATTGTTTATAGGTTTAGGCCTGTATCGGGCTAGCAGGGACAGACCAACTTCCCCAATATTTTTCTTTACTGCCGGTGTGAGGCGCAGGAGCGGATGCAAGTATGGAGGGGGCAGCGGGGGCCCCCCGCTGACAGCAGAGCCCGAGGTCGCACGTTCGCATTACATAATTGAGCCACGCCCCCTTATCTAATCCTCCCGGAGGATGGAGGACGCAGCTACACATAACAAAAGAAGACAGGGGGAGAGAAAGGATGTCCACAGCTCGGCACACAGCTCCTCCCCCGCACACAGCTCTATCCCTCCCCCTCCCCTTGCTCTTTCTTCACAGGACCTAATCCACCACGGGGAGGTTGCATGTTTGTACGGGGAAAACAGAGCGGGTGAGGGGAGAGAGGAGAGGACGTACGGTGTGAGGGGAGATTTTCAAACCCGTGTAACCTCACACCGGCCGGGACTACAGCTCTGATGTCCACTCATGGCGGCTCAGGTGAGGAGGCAGAGAATGCAGGTGGCGGGGACAGGAAGGGTGGTTGTATATGTATGGTGTGAGTGTATGTGTGTATAATGTCTGTGTGTGATGTGTATGTAATGTATAATGTGTGTATGATGTCTATGTGTGATCTGTATGTAATGTATAATGTGTGTATAATGTGTGATGTGTATGTAATGTATGATGTGTGTATGATGTCTGTTTGTGTGTGATGTGTATGTAATGTATAATGTGTGTATGATGTCTATGTGTGATGTGTATGTAATGTATAATGTGTGTATGATGTCTGTGTGATGTGTATGTAATGTATAATGTGTGTATGATGTCTATGTGTGATGTGTATGTAATGCATAATGTGTGTATTATGTCTATGTGTGATGTGTATGTAATGTATAATGTGTGTATGATGTCTATGTGTGATGTGTATGTAATGTATAATGAGTGTATAATGTCTGTGTGTGATGTGTATGTAATGTATGATGTGTGTATGATGTCTGTCTGTGATGTGTATGTAATGTATAATGTGTGTATAATGTATGTGTGTGATGTGTATGTAATGTATGATGTGTGTATGATGTCTGTCTGTGTGTGATGTGTATGTAATGTATGTGTGTATGATGTCTATGTGTGATGTGTATGTAATGTATAATGTGTGTATGATGTTTATGTGTGATGTGTATGTCATGTATAATGTGTGTATAATGTCTGTGTGTAATGTGTATGTAATGTATGATGTGTGTATGATGTCTGTCTATGTGTGATGTGTATGTAATGTATAATGTGTGTATGATGTCTGTGTGATGTGTATGTAATGTATAATGTGTGTATGATGTCTATGTGTGATGTGTATGTAATGTATGTGTGTATGATGTCTATGTGTGATGTGTATGTAATGTATAATGTGTGTATTATGTCTATGTGTGATGTGTATGTAATGTATAATGTGTGTATGATGTCTATGTGTGATGTGTATGTAATGTATAATGAGTGTATAATGTCTGTGTGTGATGTGTATGTAATGTATGATGTGTGTATGATGTCTGTCTGTGTGTGATGTGTATGTAATGTATAATGTGTGTATAATGTCTGTGTGTGATGTGTATGTAATGTATGATGTGTGTATAATGTCTGTCTGTGTGTGATGTGTATGTAATGTATAATGTGTGTATAATGTCTGTGTGTGGTGTGTATGTAATGTATGATGTGTGTATGATGTCTGTCTGTGTGTGATGTGTATGTAATGTATAATGTGTGTATAATGTCTGTGTGTGATGTGTATGTAATGTATGATGTGTGTATGATGTCTGTCTGTGTGTGATGTGTATGTAATGTATAATGTGTGTATGATGTCTATGTGTGATGTGTATGTAATGTATAATGTGTGTATGATGTCTATGTGTGATGTGTATGTAATGTATAATGTGTGTATGATGCCTATGTGTGATGTGTATGTAATGTATAATGTGTGTATGATGTCGATGTGTATGTAATGTATAATGTGTGTATAATGTCTGTGTGTGATGTGTATATAATGTATAATGTGTGTATAATGTCTGTGTGTGATGTGTATGTAATGTATGATGTGTGTATAATGTCTGTGTGTGATGTGTATGTAATGTATGATGTGTGTATAAGGTCTGTGTGTGATGTGTATGTAATGTATGATGTGTGTATAATGTCTGTGTGTGATGTGTGTATGATGTCTGTCTATGTGTGATGTGTGTATGTAATGTATACTGTGTGTATGATGTCTGTCTATGTGTGATGTGTGTATGTAATGTATACTGTGTGTATGATGTCTGTCTATGTGTGATGTGCATGTAATGTATACTGTGTGTATGATGTCTGTCTATGTGTGATGTGTATGTAATATATACTGTGTGTATGATGTCTGTCTATGTGTGATGTGTATGTAATGTATAATGTGCGTATGATGTCTGTCTATGTGTGATGTGTATGTAATGTATGATGTGTGTATGATGTCTGTCTATGTGTGATGTGTGTATGTAATGTATACTGTGCGTATGATGTCTGTCTATGTGTGATGTGTGTATGTAATGTATACTGTGTGTATGATGTCTGTCTATGTGTGATGTGTATGTAATGTATACTGTGTGTATGATGTCTGTCTATGTGTGATGTGTATGTAATGTATACTGTGTGTACGATGTCTGTCTATGTGTGATGTGTATGTAATGTATACTGTGTGTATGATGTCTGTCTATGTGTGATGTGTGTATGTAATGTATACTGTGTTTATGATGTCTGTCTATGTGTGATGTGTGTATGTAATGGATAATGTGTGTATGATGTGTGTATGTATGTGATGTATGTATGTAATGGATAATGTGTGTATGATGTGTGTATGTATGTGATGTATGATGTCTGTCGATGTGTGTATGTATGTGATGTATGATGTGGGGTGGGCAGCGGTGTATGTATGATGTGTGTATATGTACAGTGTGAGTGTATGTGTGATGTGTGTATGATGTCTGTGTGATGTGTGTATGTAATATATGATGTGGGGGCAGTGGTGGGTGTATGTATGATGTGTGTGTATATGTATAGTGTGAGTGTGTGATGTGTGTATGTAATATATGATGTGGGGGCAGTGGTGGGTGTATGTATGATGTGTGTGTGTGTGTGTGTGTATATGTATAGTGTGTGATGTGTGTATGTAATATATGATGTGGGGGCAGTGGTGGGTGTATGTATGATGTGTGTGTGTGTGTGTATATGTATAGTGTGTGATGTGTGTATGTAATATATGATGTGGTGGCAGTGGTGGGTGTATGTATGATGTGTGTGTGTGTGTGTGTATATGTATAGCGTGAGTGTGTGATGTGTGTATGTAATATATGATGTGGGGGGGCAGTGGCGGGTGTATGTATGATGTGTGCATATGTATGGTCTCACTGTAAGTTCTTGCTGGGCAGTAGATATACGATGTATACCTACGGCTCAGCGTCAGCTGTTCTCCCGGCTCTGTAGCCCTGAGAACAGCTGATCCCGACATTCACATAAGGACGATCGCAGCGGGTGTCAGGAGAAGTGACATCCCTGGGATCTGTCCCTTACTACAAGTACTACCACTCCCAACATGGAGTACACTCTGCTCCATGCTGGGAGCTGTAGTACCTGCATTAATAGACATATGGCAGCGAGTGTAACTTCTGACACCCGCTGCGATCTGTCTATTAATACAGGTACTACAGTTCCCAGCATGGAGCAGAGTGTGCTCCATGTTGGGAGTGGTAGTACTTGTAGTAAAGGAAAGATCACTGCGGGTATCACTCCTGACGCCCGCTGCGATCCTCCAGTATAATGTATGAATGCGGCGGCCGTTCTCCTATGGTCCCCTGCATGGCCGTATATATACACATATTCCTATTTCTCACAGAGAGCTGTGATTGGCTGGAACCATCTGGCCAATCACAGCTCTGCGGGAAATATGAATATGTGTATATATACGTGAGTGCAGGGGACCATAGAAGAGCAGCCGCCGCATCTATACATTATACAAGAGGATCGCAAGGGACCCCTGCGATCTGTCAATTAGTACAGGTAACTACTACTCCCATCATGGAAGAGTGTGTTCCATGCTGGGAGTAGTAGTACTACCTAAAAAATGTTTTAAAAAAAAAAAAGTGAAAAACACGCACACACTACATTTTTGCTATTGTCGGCTACATTTTTAGTGCTTTACCCGCTCACATAAATTGATCCCTGTTTAAAAATGAATAAACATTTCATAATAAAAATCATACATTTCATTAGATACAA
This sequence comes from Hyla sarda, assembly GCF_029499605.1. NCBI lineage: Eukaryota > Metazoa > Chordata > Amphibia > Anura > Hylidae > Hyla > Hyla sarda. Next base: position 240,244 of record NW_026610500.1, read on the forward strand.
TTTTTTCCATCACCACTGTATCTTTTTTATTATGATTTTTTTTATGATACCCTACGAAATTTTAATAAAAAAGGTATCTCCATAACTTTTTAGGATCGCTAAAGTCCAAAAAAGAATAAAAAGATTTACTGAATGTACCCGAATACCGAATGTATCCGAGAAATCAAACTATCTGTATCCTTTTTATTAACTTTGTTATCAGAATTAATTCTTCACGTCGTTTATGGATAACGAATGCATTTGTTATTTACAGGTCGGGAAATAACGAATGTATTCGTTACTTTGCTATTCGTATTATCGTGGCTATTCGGGAGTGTTCAAAATATGTTTTCGTGCATTCGGATGGGTCCGAATGCACGAAAACGGTAAAATTCGTTAATTTAGACATTCGTGCCGAACCGAATTGCACATGTCTAGTATGTATGGTGCGAGTGTATATGTGTATGATGTATCTGTGATGTGTGTATGTAATTTATGATGTGGGGGGGGCAGTGGCGGGTGTATGTATGATGTGTGCATATGTATGGTGTATATGTATGGTGCGAGTGTATATGTGTATGATGTATCTGTGATGTGTGTATGTATTTTATGATGTGGGGGGGGCAGTGGCGGATGTATGTATGATGTGTGCATATGTATGGTGTATATGTATGGTGCGAGTGTATTTGTGTATGATGTATCTGTGATGTGTGTATGTATTTTATGATGTGGGGGGGCAGTGGCGGGTGTATGTATGATGTGTGCATATGTATGGTGTATATGTATGGTGCGAGTGTATATGTGTATGATGTATCTGTGATGTGTGTATGTAATTTATGATGTGGGGGGGGCAGTGGCGGGTGTATGTATGATGTGTGCATATGTATGGTGTATATGTATTGTGCGAGTGTATATGTGTATGATGTATCTGTGATGTGTGTATGTAATTTATGATGTGGGGGGGGAGCAGTGGCGGGTGTATGTATGATGTGTGCATATGTATGGTGTATATGTATGGTGCGAGTGTATATGTGTATGATGTATCTGTGATGTGTGTATGTAATTTATGATGTGGGGGGGGCAGTGGCGGATGTATGTATGATGTGTGCATATGTATGGTGTATATGTACGGTGCGAGTGTATATGTGTATGATGTATCTGTGATGTGTGTATGTAATTTATGATGTGGGGGGGCAGTGGCGGGTGTATGTATGATGTGTGCATATGTATGGTGTATATGTATGGTGCGAGTGTATATGTGTATGATGTATCTGTGATGTGTGTATGTAATTTATGATGTGGGGGGGGCAGTGGCGGGTGTATGTATGATGTGTGCATATGTATGGTGTATATGTATGGTGCGAGTGTATATGTGTATGATGTATCTGTGATGTGTGTATGTAATTTATGATGTGGGGGGGGGCAGTGGCGGGTGTATGTATGATGTGTGCATATGTATGGTGTAAATGTATGGTGCGAGTGTATATGTGTATGATGTATCTGTGATGCGTGTATGTAATTTATGATGTGGGGGGGGGGGGCAGTGGCAGGGGTATGTATGATGTGTGCATATGTATGGTGTATATGTATGGTGCGAGTGTATATGTGTATGATGTATCTGTGATGTGTGTATGTAATTTATGATGTAAAGGGGCAGTGGCGGGTGTATGTATGATGTGTGCATATGTATGGTGTATATGTATTGTGCGAGTGTATATGTGTATGATGTATCTGTGATGTGTGTATGTAATTTATTATGTGGGGGGGGCAGTGGCGGGTGTATGTATGATGTATGCATATGTATGGTGTGTATGTATGGTGCAAGTGTATATGTGTATGATGTATCTGTGATGTGTGTATGTAATTTATGATGTGGGGGGGGCAGTGGCGGGTGTATGTATGATGTGTGCATATGTATGGTGTATATGTATGGTGCGAGTGTATATGTGTATGATGTATCTGTGATGTGTGTATGTAATTTATGATGTGGGGGGGCAGTGGCGGGTGTATGTATGATGTGTGCATATGTATGGTGTATATGTATGGTGCGAGTGTATATGTGTATGATGTATCTGTGATGTGTGTATGTAATTTATGATGTGGGGGGGCAGTGGCGGGTGTATGTATGATGTGTGCATATGTATGGTGTATATGTATGGTGCGAGTGTATATGTGTATGATGTATCTGTGATGTGTGTATGTAATTTATGATGTGGGGGGGGGCAGTGGCGGGTGTATGTATGATGTGTGCATATGTATGGTGTATATGTATGGTGCGAGTGTATATGTGTATGATGTATCTGTGATGTGTGTATGTAATTTATGATGTGGGGGGGGGCAGTGGCAGGGGTATGTATGATGTGTGCATATGTATGGTGTATATGTATGGTGCGAGTGTATATGTGTATGATGTATCTGTGATGTGTGTATGTAATTTATGATGTGGGGGGGGCAGTGGCGGGTGTATGTATGATGTGTGCATATGTATGGTGTATATGTATTGTGCGAGTGTATATGTGTATGATGTATCTGTGATGTGTGTATGTCATTTATTATGTGGGGGGGGGGGGCAGTGGCGGGTGTATGTATGATGTGTGCATATGTATGGTGTGTATGTATGGTGCGAGTGTATATGTGTATGATGTATCTGTGATGTGTGTATGTAATTTATGATGTGGGGGGGCAGTGGCGGGTGTATGTATGATGTGTGCATATGTATGGTGTATATGTATGGTGCGAGTGTATATGTGTATGATGTATCTGTGATGTGTGTATGTAATTTATGATGTGGGGGGGGCAGTGGCGGATGTATGTATGATGTGTGCATATGTATGGTGTATATGTATGGTGCGAGTGTATATGTGTATGATGTATCTGTGATGTGTGTATGTAATTTATGATGTGGGGGGGGCAGTGGCGGGTGTATGTATGATGTGTGCATATGTATGGTATATATGTATGGTGCGAGTGTATATGTGTATGATGTATCTGTGATGTGTGTATGTAATTTATGATGTGAGGGGGGGGCAGTGGAGGGTGTATCTATGATGTGTGCATATGTATGGTGTATATGCATGGTGCGAGTGTATATGTGTATGATGTATCTGTGATGTGTGTATGTAATTTATAATGTGGGGGGGCAGTGGCGGGTGTATGTATGATGTGTGCATATGTATGGTGTATATGTATGGTGCGAGTGTATATGTGTATGATGTATCTGTGATGTGTGTATGTAATTTATGATGTGGGGGGGGCAGTGGCGGGTGTATGTATGATGTGTGCATATGTATGGTGTATATGTATGGTGCGAGTGTATATGTGTATGATGTATCTGTGATGTGTGTATGTAATTTATGATGTGGGGGGGGCAGTGGCAGGGGTATGTATGATGTGTGCATATGTATGGTGTATATGTATGGTGCGAGTGTATATGTGTATGATGTATCTGTGATGTGTGTATGTAATTTATGATGTGGGGGGGGCAGTGGCGGGTGTATGTATGATGTGTGCATATGTATGGTGTATATGTATTGTGCGAGTGTATATGTGTATGATGTATCTGTGATGTGTGTATGTAATTTATTATGTGGGGGGGGGGGCAGTGGCGGGTGTATGTATGATGTGTGCATATGTATGGTGTGTATGTATGGTGCGAGTGTATATGTGTATGATGTATCTGTGATGTGTGTATGTAATTTATGATGTGGGGGGGCAGTGGCGGGTGTATGTATGATGTGTGCATATGTATGGTGTATATGTATGGTGCGAGTGTATATGTGTATGATGTATCTGTGATGTGTGTATGTAATTTATGATGTGAAGGGGGGGCAGTGGAGGGTGTATCTATGATGTGTGTATATGTATGGTGTATATGCATGGTGCGAGTGTATATGTGTATGATGTATCTGTGATGTGTGTATGTAATTTATAATGTGGGGGGGGCAGTGGCGGGTGTATGTATGATGTGTGCATATGTATGGTGTATATGTATGGTGTGAGTGTATATGTGTATGATGTATCTGTGATGTGTGTATGTAATTTATGATGTGGGGGGGGGCAGTGGCGGGTGTATGTATGATGTGTGCATATGTATGGTGTATATGTATGGTGCGAGTGTATATGTGTATGATGTATCTGTGATGTGTGTATGTAATTTATGATGTGGGGGGGGGCAGTGGTGGGTGTATGTATGATGTGTGCATTTGTATGGTGTATATGTATGGTGCGAGTGTATATGTGTATGATGTATCTGTGATGTGTGTATGTAATTTATAATGTGGGGGGGGCAGTGGTGGGTGTATGTATGATGTGTGCATTTGTATGGTGTATATGTATGGTGCGAGTGTATATGTGTATGATGTATCTGTGATGTGTGTATGTAATTTATGATGTGGAGGGGGGCAGTGGCGGGTGTATGTATGATGTGTGCATATGTATGGTGTATATGTATTGTGCGAGTGTATATGTGTATGATGTATCTGTGATGTGTGTATGTAATTTATGATGTGGGGGGGGAGCAGTGGCGGGTGTATGTATGATGTGTGCATATGTATGGTGTATATGTATGGTGCGAGTGTATATGTGTATGATGTATCTGTGATGTGTGTATGTAATTTATGATGTGGGGGGGGCAGTGGCGGATGTATGTATGATGTGTGCATATGTATGGTGTATATGTACGGTGCGAGTGTATATGTGTATGATGTATCTGTGATGTGTGTATGTAATTTATGATGTGGGGAGGCAGTGGCGGGTGTATGTATGATGTGTGCATATGTATGGTGTATATGTATGGTGCGAGTGTATATGTGTATGATGTATCTGTGATGTGTGTATGTAATTTATGATGTGGGGGGGCAGTGGCGGGTGTATGTATGATGTGTGCATATGTATGGTATATATGTATGGTGCGAGTGTATATGTGTATGATGTATCTGTGATGTGTGTATGTAATTTATGATGTGAGGGGGGGCAGTGGAGGGTGTATCTATGATGTGTGCATATGTATGGTGTAGATACATGGTGCGAGTGTATATGTGTATGATGTATCTGTTATGTGTGTATGTAATTTATAATGTGGGGGG